>NC_133658.1:571979451-572173938 GCF_037893015.1 Macrotis lagotis
GAAATCAGGAGGGACTGGATTTCATAGAGCCTGGAAAAACTTGCATGAATTGATGCTGAGTGAGATGAGCAGAACCAGAAGAATATTATACACCCTAATAGCAATATGGGGTGATGATCAACCTTAATGTATTTGCTCATTCCATCAGTGCAATAATCAGGGACAATTTCAGGGTATCTGCAACAGAGAATACCATCTGAATCCAGAGAAAGAATTGTGGAGTTTAAACAAGACCAAAAGCCTTCAATTTTTTTTAAAGTTGTTTTATGTACTACATAATTTTTCTATCTCTAATATTTCATTTCTTCCTCAAGGATATATTTTTTCTCTCAACACATTTAATTTTGTTCAATGGATAACATGGAAACGATGCAAAGATTATCAGATTGCCTTTTGTAGGGGGGAGGGGACAGGGAAGAGAGGAGGGAGAGAAGGGAGGGTGGGAGAAAAAGTACAAAATTCAAAATCTTACCTAAAAAATGAAATGTAAAAACTACTATTGTATATAATTGGAAAACAAATAAAATATCTATATAATAAAAAAAATAAAAACAGCCTGTTCATATCCTCTGTCCATTTATCAATTGGGGCATGACATATATTGTTATAAATTTGACAGCTTTCTAACACATTTGAGTTGGAGGGTTTTATCCAAGATAAAACTTTATCTATAAAGTTTCTTCCCCATCTTTCTACTTTCCTTCTAATATTGGATACATTGATTTTACTTGTGCAAAAACTTTTTAATGTAATCAAAATCATTCATTTTACCTCTCACAATTCTCTCTATCTTGTTTATTCATAAATTCTTCTCCTATCCATAAGTCTGATAGGTAATATATGTCCCCTGTTCTTCTAATTTTCTTATGATACCTCCTTTTATATCTAGGTCATGTATTCATTTTGACATTAACTTGATATATGGTTTAAGATATGGCTCTATGTCCTATTTCTGCCAGACAGTTTTTCCCATCAATTTTTACCAAATATAGATGAGAAAAAGGGAAAATGAGCAATGCTGGAGAGGTTGTGAGAGAACTGGGACTTTGATACATTGCTGGTGGAGTTGTGAACTGATCCAACCTTTCTGAGGAAAACAAAATGGAACTATGCCCAAAGAGCAATAAAACTGTTCATACCCTTTGACCCAGCAATTCCAATTCCAAGTCTATATCCAGAAGAAATAATAGAAAAAGGGAAAAGTACTGCATGTTCCAAATATTTTAGGAGCTCTTTTTGTAGTGGCAAAGAATTGGAAATTGAGGGGATGTCCATCAAGTGAGTAATGGTTAATCAAGTTATGGTATATGAATACTATGGAATATAATTGTTCTATATGAAAACATAAATGGTTAGACTCTAGAGAAGCACAGAATGACTTAAGGGATCTGATGCTGAGGAAAGGGAGTAGAACCAAGAGAACAATGCACACACATCAGCAACAACATTGTGAGATGAACAACCTTGATAAAAGCAGTTCCTCTCAGCATTCCAGAGAGCTAGGGCAACTGTATTTGACTGGTTATGGACTATATTATCTCCAGCTAGAGGAAGAAAAACAAAACAAAACAAAACACACAGAAAATGAAAACAATCCTTCTGAATCTGATGAACACTTTACAAAAATTATCTTTTATGTATCTCTTTCCCTTAATCCTAACTCCTCATACCAAAAATTTCTGATCTATAAACATGCTTATCAAAATATGTATGTAGAATGCTAACCTGATTGTTCACTGCTGAGGGGAGGAGGGTGGAAGGAAATTTTGTAACTTAAAAATAAACATTTGCATATTGCTGAAAATAAATAATTTTTAAAAAGTTTTTACCAAATAGTATGTTCTTATTCCAAAAGCTTAAATCTTAACATTTATCAAACATGAGTTTACTATAATAATTTATAACTATGCAATGCATGTCTACCCTGTTCCATTGATCCACCTTTCTATTTCTTAGTCTTATCAGTTAATTTTGATAATAACTGCCTTTATTAATATAGGTACTGGTACTGCTAAACTTCCTTCCTTTACATTTTGTTCATTAATTCCTTTGATATTATCGACCTCTTGTTTTTCCAAATGAATTTCATTTTTTTTCTAGCTCAACAAAATAATCTTTTGATAGTATAATTGGAATGATATTGAATAAGTAGATTAGTTCAAGTAAAACTGTTATTTTTGTTAACTCTGCCCATCCATGAACAATGAATATTTCTCCAATTATTTCTCATATTTGATTTTAAAGTCCTTTTTAAAACTCTTTCAAGAACACTTTTTGGGCTTTTGAACATTTTTCTTTTAAGTAGAAATTTATTTTAAACTATTTTAATTTCATTATCATCTGAGTTTGAACCCAGTTCTTTTCTAACGCCATAGTAGTTATCTATGGTTAGATTCTTTTTCTTACTCATTTTTAGCAGCTTATTTCTTGTCTAACTTTGTATTAGAATCCAATTCTTATCCAGAGAAGTGGGGAATAACGTCTTAGGCTTCAGATTATTTTTCTGCCATTATTATCTGAACTCTATCTGGGGATCTAAGCTTGGGTACTCCTCATCGCTCCTGGGCAATGCAGGACCTCCAGCAATGCTGTCACCACAAGCACTCTTATTCCCTCAAGACTGCAAGCTTCAGTTCACTCCTCTGGCCCTGAACTTAAAACCAGGAACTCTGTTCTCTATCAAGTACCTACAGTTAGTGGGGCCCACGTCTCTGCAACTGCATTCAATGGCATGTGTTCAGTCCTCTTTAACTACACCCTTGGTTGGGACTCAGCATCAGCACAATCAGCACTAGTGTAGGGCTCTTCAATCTTCCCCTGATTAGTTGCTTGATTCCCACACTGTCCATGGCGTAAAAATTCCTAAAGCTGAGGCTGCAATCTATATAACTACCTCCAGGGGGTATATTGTTGATTTTGAGGTATCTGCCTGGAATTATATGAATTTCAATCAGGCTAGACCATCTCTACTCAGAGGTCAGGTCTTTACAAAACAAATTGTCTAAGGTGGACAATTACTTTACCCCTACTTTTTATTATTTTTATTGCTCAAAGTTCACTTGGTGGCATTATTTTAAACTATTTGTGGGGAATTTGGGAGAGTTGGGTAATTTCCTCCTTATTTCACCATCCTTCCATAATCCTCTCCCCTTTGGTTGTATGCCTCCCAAAAGGAGTTAATGACAGACATAACAGTGTGATTGACCTTGGAGCAAAGTACCACATCACGGGTGTTTGCTCCCACAATGACAAATCCTGATAAAGTCAAAATAAAATTTTATGAAGACCTGGAGACTTACTTCATCATCAATGGGCCAAAACAGGGCAAACTTGTAATTCTGGATTACTTTACTGATAAAATAGGTACAGTTTATCATATTGGCAGGGAATTCTTGGGAAGAATGAAGTCAGAAACAGCAACAGCATGGGACAGTTACTCCCAAAGACATATGCATCTCAGGACTTTCTTGCCAACAACACTATCTTCCATTTACCTAAGTATAATAAAACTTTATGGATGCACCCTCACAGCAAAAATTGGCATTTAATCGTCTATGTCACTGTTAGGAGAAGAGACAGACAAAATGTAAGAGTGATGGGGGCAATATGTGCTGCAGAGTGTTGGACTAATCATAGACTCATCTTCTCCAAACTAAACATTCACATTCTTAATGTCAAAAGATTAGAGTTCTTCTCTGAGGAGAAATAGCTTGTTAACTTAGAATGAAAGCTGATCCAATACATGGTTGGCAGCAGAGGAGGACAAAAGGAATGGACAGTTTTCAAAGATTTGGTGTACTGCATTACATTTACTCATCTGGGTCAGAACACTCACAAAAATCAAGATTGGTTTAACAAAAATGAAAGGGAAATTCAGAAGCTAAGAAATGAAAAACAATCCTCCATAGGGTTTACAACAGGATAGCTTTCCATCTCTTCTTAGGCATAATTTAATTCCATCAAAAGTAAAATGTAAGCAAAATTTAGAGAGATAGAATTGTTGTCTCAGTAAGAAAAAAAGTTGAAATTCAATTTTACATTAAAAGCAATAATTCAAAATGTTTTCATGATGCTGAGGGCTATTTAATGAATCAAAGACCTGTAATGTAATTCTGCTACTCAGTGCTGATGAAGTCACATTGAATAATGATACTGGAGAGATGGGCTGAACACTTCCATAGCTTTCTTCACAGAACATCATCAACCAGTACTGAACTACTGGCCATATACCTCAGATTGAAGCCAATCTCTCTCTCTCTCTCTCTCTCTCTCTCTCTCTCTCTCTCTCTCTCTCTCTCTCGTCAACTTCCAAGTAAAGAAAAGGTTGGGTTTTTAAATTTTATCTATTTTCCAATTACAAGTAGCATTTTTCAACATTCATTCATTTACAAATTTTTGAGTTCCACAATTTTCTACCACCCTCCCTTCCCTCCCACCTCCCTATAGCAGCAATCTGATATAGGTTGTATATGTAATAATTCTGTTTAACATATTTCCATATTAGACTTGTTGTAAAAAAGAATTAGAACTAAGAGGGGAAAAAATAGGAAAGAAATAAAAACATAAGTTTTAAAACATGAACATAATATGCTTTGCTCTGCATTCAGAATTCATAGTTTTTTCTCTGGATATGGGTGGTATTTTTCTTAATGGTCACTTAAGGACTGCTTTTGATCACTGAATTACTGAGAAGAGTTGTGATCATCATGGTTGATCATCTCACAATATTACTGTTAACACATGCAAAATTCTCCTGGTACCTCATTTCACTCAGTTTTAGTTCATGCAAGTCTTTCCAGGCTTTTCTTAAGTCAAGACAATCATGATTTCTTACAGAACAATAGTACTCTTATTACATTCATATACCATAATTTGTTCAGTCACTCCCCAGTTGATGGGTATCCCCCTCAATTTCTAATTCTTTGTGACCACAAAAAGAGCTGCTATAAATATTTTTGTACATGTGGGTCTTTTCCCCTTTTTTAAATGATCTATTTGGAATTACAGACCCTTGGGAGTGGTACTGCTGGATCAAAGGATATGCAGTTTTATTGCTCTTCGGATATAGATGCAGATTGCTCTTCAGAATGGTTGGATCAGGGCACAGTTCTACCAACAGTGCATTAGTGGGGTGGCTAGGTGGCGCAGTGGATAGAGCACCAGCCATGGAGTCTGGAGTACCTGAGGTCAAATCTGGCCTCAGACACTTAATAATTACCTAGCTGTGTGGCCTTGGGCAAGTCACTTAATCCCACAGCCTTGCAAAAAAAAAACCCAAAAACAGTGCATTAGTATCCCAGTTTTTCCACACCTCCAACATTAACCATTTTCCTTTTTTGTCATTTTAGTCATTATGGTGGGCATGATGTGTACCTCAGAGTTGTTTTAATTTACTAATCATTAATAACTTGGAGCATTTTTTCATGTCTAAAGAGAATTTTAATTTCATTTGAAACTTGCCTGATTATATCCTTTGACCATTTTTCAATTAGGAAATGACTTGTATTCTTACAAATTTGACTCAGTCTATATATTTTTAAAATGAGTGCTTTATCAGAAAAACTAGCTGTGAAGATTGTTTCCCTTCTTTCTGCATTCCTTCTAATCTTAACTGCATCAGCTTTGTTATTCAAAAACTTTTTAATCTAATGTAGTATTGTTTGGTATACTTCACTTGTAAATCCATCTGGCCCTGGAGATTTTTTTCTCAGGGAGTTCTTTGATGGCTTGTTCAATTACTTTTTTCTGAAACTCGGTTAAGTGTTTTATTTCCGTATCCTGTTAATGAGAGTAATTTATTTTTGTAAATATTCATCTATTTTGGCCGGCTAGATGGTGCAGTGAATAAAGCACTGGCCCTGGAGTCAGAAGGACCTGAGTCTAAATCTAGCCTCAATGATTACCTAGCTGTGTAATCTTGGGCAAGTCACTTAACCCTGTTGCCTTGCAAAAATACCTATGTATGCACATATGTTCAAGTATTTCACTAAGGTTGCCAAATTTACTGGCATACAATTGGGCAAAATAGCTCTGGATTTTTACTTTAATTTCCTCCTCCTTTTTATTTTTGATACTGGTAATTTGTTGTTCTTTCTTTTTTTAAAAATCAGAGTAATGGAAGGTTTTATCTATTTTATTGGGTTTTTTTCATAAAACTAACAGTTTTATTCATGAGTTCAACCGTTTTCTTCAATTTTATTATTTTCTCCTTTGATATTCAGAATTTTTAATTTGTATTTAATTGGGGAATTTTAATTTGTTCTTTTTTCTAGCTTATTTAGTTGCATGTCCAATTCACTGATCTCTTCTTTCTCTAATTTATTCAAGTAACCATTTTAAGATATAAAATTTCTTCCAATAATTGCTTAGGCTGCATCCCACAAGTTTTAGTATGATGTCTCATCATTATCTTAGGTGAAATTGTTAATTGTTTCTACAAATCTTTAATGTCAGATTATTTAGTTTCCAATTAATTTTTAATTTATCTTTCTATGACCATTTAAAACATGTAATTTTTATTGCATCATGATCTGAAAAGAATGCTTTTAATACTTCTGCCTTTCTTCATTTAATTTTGAGGTTTTTAATGCCCTATTACATGGTCAATTTTTGTACAGGTGCCATGTACCTTCAAAGAAGAAGGTATATTCTTTACTATTGTCATTCAATTTTCTCCAGAAGTCAGTCATTTCTAACTTTTCTAAAATTCTATTCACCTCCTTGATTTCCTTCTTCTTTATTCTACGGTTAAGACAGAGTTTGAGGGCCCCCATTAATATGATTTTCCTGATTTCTTCTAAATCTAAGAATTTGAATGTTATACCACAATATGTTTAATACTATTGATATTAATTCATTGGGGATATAGTGTGTGTTCAAGGAAGTCTAGTATCTCTGGTGTGAGGACTGCTGTGCCCTTTTCAGGGCTGCTTTCCACCTGAGCCACTTAACTCTCACCTGGGGCTCGAAGAAGCCATAACATGCACATCAGTCACACCCTGGTAAATTGTTTCAGCTGATGGGCTAAACTAGGTTGAAGGGAGTAAACAAGGTAGTCTCAAACTCATCTGTGAGTTCCTGGGGGTGGGCTGATGAAGTGGGGAATTTCTACCCCAAGTACATGAAGTCTTCCCCTGCTGGAACAGGTAGATGGGAACAATTCATTCCCAAACTGAAGGCAGCTGAAGCAGGCACTGAGGAGTGCTTAGAGCTTAGACACTGAAGATACCAAGGTCTTCCCACCTAAAGTCATCACTAGTTATTTTGATTCTGTCTTGTCCCTGGACCATGATAACTTTAGAAAAGAGACTGAGGTGGATGGTTTTGGACAACTCTGCCTCACTTGAATGCAATTTATGCACAATTCAAAAGACATTACCCATACCACTTTAAGATACCAATCTCAAAACCCTGTGGTAATGACCAGTGATGAAGCAGCAAGTGCAGATACACTGGAAGCCACAACCCTTCACAGAGGCAGCCCAGGCCATAGGGTCATTTCTCCACTGAAAGCAGCAGTGGAATTCAGTTAGCCTCCTGCGGTAGAAACACACACACACACACACACACACACACAAAACGTACAAAAACTTCTTCAAAGAAGATTCCACTCATCATCAGTGCATGGAATGTGGGCACACTCATAGACAAAAGATCCAATAGACCTGAAAGACAAACACCTCTTGTTGCATGAAAACTCAACAGGAATCGTATCCAAATAGCAGCCCTGAGTGAAACAAGTTTGACAAATGAAGGTCAACTTACTAAAGTTGGAGCTGGATACATATTTTTCTGGAGTAGATACAGTGAAGGAGAGTGCCACGAAATTGGCAATCAAATTTGCAATCAAAACTTATCTAGTCAACAAGCTTATATGCTTACCAAAAGGAATGAATGACAGGCCCATGACAATGAGATTGCCACTTGCAGGAAAATGCCATGCTACTGTCATTAGTGCCATGCTCCCACCATGATGAACCCCGATGAAGTCAAAGAAAAAGTTTGATGAAGACCTGGGAATCTTTACCATCAATGTACCAAAAGAGGACAAGCTAATAATTCTTGGTTATTTTAATGCTCTAGTAGGTTCAGATTACCAAACATGGCAGGGAGTCCTTGGGAGGAATGAAGTTGGAAATAGCAACAATAATGGTCATGCACTACTGAAGACTTGTGAATCTCATAATCTTCTTATTACAAATGCTGCCTTCCATTGACCTAAACACAATAAAAGTTCCTGGATGCACCCTCATAACAAACTGAGTCATCCAATGGACTATGTGATTGTAAGAAGAGATGGATAGGATGTGAAAGCAACAAAGGCAATGTATGGTGCAGAGTGCTGAAATGATCACACTCATCCTTTCCAAGCTAAGTATTCACACTAAACCTAAGCAGTAACTCAAAATAACTACTAGAAGAATTAAGCAAAACAAATCTTAAGGATTTACAAATGCATATTTATAGCTCTTTTTAAGATGACAAAGAATGGAAATATAAAACCGTAATCACCAATTGGAGAAGGGCTGAATAAGTTATAGTACATAAAAGTGAGAAAATAATATTGCTTTATATAGAATAATGAAGAAAGTAGTTTCAGGGAAACTAGAAAGACTTGTATGAACTGATATAGAGGGAAGTGAACAGAAACAGCACAATTTATACAAGGACAGCAAAGTGGTAAAGGCAAATAACTTTGAAACTTAGGAACTCCTATCAGCATAATGTCCAGCCATGATTCAAGAGAACTAATAATAAAACATGCTTACCCACCTCCTAATAGAGAAGTGAATAATTCAGAATGCAAAATGAGACAAATAGTACTTTGGACATGTCCAATGCAGAAATTTGTTTTGCCTGATTATTATAGTTCTCAGTAAAGACTGGAATAGAAGGGTGAGAAAATAGGTTTACATTAATTGAAAAAAATAAATATAATTATAAAAATTTCTCCTATCCACTGGCTGCTTCCTTACTACTGTCTCCAAAATCCACCAAAAAAACACAAAACCTCATTTGATCCATCAATTTTCCACATATCTCTTCCTTTTGGAAAGTGGTTAAATTCTTTGGGAAACCTGCCTACATTCTGTGCTTCCACTTACTTTTCTCTTTCACTCTTACAGTCTGGTTTTTGACTTCATTCCACTGAAACTGCTCTCTCTAGAATTATAAATGACTTCTTAATTGATACATCTAATGATCTTTCCTCAATTCTCTTCTTTCTTGAACACGTCACAGATTTTCAATCACCCTCTTCTTGACATTACTTCCCTCTAAGTTTTTATGATATGATTCTCTCCTGTTCCCCTCCTGTCTGTTTAACTGCTGAATCATTATCCCAATTATGCATATTAACAGTGAGCATTCCCCAAAGCTCTGTCCTGGGCCTTTTCTCCCTTTATACTATTTCACTCATCAGCTCCTATAGAAGCAGTTATCACATCTACACTGATAATTTTCAGCCCTCCTTATCTAGCTGTAATTTTCAGTCTCCAGATTTCTAACTTCTAACCTCCAGATTTGCATCTCCAACTGTCTATTAGTCATGTATAACAGAATATGCCTACATCATATGTCTGAAATTGAACATCATTTTTGATCCACTTTTTAATTTCCCTATTACTGTTGAGACCACCTCTATGACTCCAGAAACTCAGACTCACAACCTTGGTGAAATCCATCAATTCTGTTATTCCCTCATATCCAATCTGTTCCAATTTCTATTTATTCTACTTTTACAGCTTTTCTCATAAAGAATGTCTCCTGAAAGTCATGATCAGGAAAAGAACCTTGACATCATTTTCAACGAATTACTACAGGAAAATTGCCCTGTATTCTAGAAGCAGAGGGCAAAATAGAAATGGAGAGAATCCACCGATCCCCCCAAGAAAGAGATCCCAAAAAACCAACCCCTAGGAATATTATAGCCAAATTCCATAACTCCCAAATCAAAGAGAAAATATTACAAGCAGCCAGAAGGACACAGTTCAAATATCGTGGAGCTGCAGTCAGGATCACACAGGACTTAGCAGCAACTATGTTAAAAGCTCGTAGGGCTTGGAATATAATATACCAGAAGGCAAAAGACCTTAGAATGCAACCGAGAATCAAATACCCAGCAAAACTGAATGTCTTCTTCCAGGAAAAAAGATGGACTTTCAATGAACCAGGGGAATTTCAAATGTTCCTGTTAGAATGGACAGAGCTGAACAGAAGGTTTGATCTTTAGATACAGGACTCAGGTAAAGCATAGAGATTGGAGGAGAAGGGGAAAATAGGGACTAAATGATGATGAACTGCATGTATTCCTGCATAGAAAAATGACACTCATAAAGGGGATAGGCTTCCGGCCAAGATGGCGGAGAGAAGACAGGCACAGTTCTAAAGTCTCCTGATCTATCCCCCAACTATCACATGAAACAAACCTCTTAAAAGAATTCTGAACCAGGAAACCCAGAAAGAAAAGCCAGGAGAGGAAAATCTAACTCAGGATTTGTCTCCGCCAGCAGCCTTGGCTGAGTACCTGGCAGGTGACTCTGGGCTCCATGGCAAGATCAAGCCGGGATCAGCCAGATTAACAGCTGAATTGGAACCAGGAGTCTGAGGGCCCAAGAGCTGGACCTGCTGGATCCCCAGTGGGGCTGGATGAAGGGGGCTTGGGTCCGCTGGGAAGCAGAAGCGCTGGTGTTGGTGCTGTCCCCCTGGAGCTTGGGGAAGGGGCTGTGGGGAGAGTCCTGGTGCAGGAGAGCTGTGGACGCTATCCCTGGGCTCCTCAGGTCTGAAAAACTCTGAGCCCACACCTCCACTGCACTGAGGCCTCTTCTCAAACAAAGGCAAATTACTACTGACTCAGGCCCAGGTGTGTGAGCAAAAGAACCAGCCCAGCTGAGGAATCACCTCAGGCCAGGGTAAAGCCCACCATTGATTGAAGGCAAAAGAAGTCAATAGCTCCAATTCCCTCCCTCAGGCAAAGGGAGAAGGCCTCGCAACCAAGGTCACAGACACCCCAGAGAAAGCAACCAGCACCTCCTACTAGCCAGCAAGAGAAACTGCACTCAGTAAAGCCTTTAGAGATCCCAAGCCCCGATGAACCAGCCCCACCCAACTCAAGGTCTTAGCATAATGAAGAAGGGTCAGCAGAAAGGTGGATCCATAGAAAAATTCCTGGAAGGGAAAGACCCCAACCCAGAGAGACCTGGAACCTCTGAGGAGAATACAATCGGGTCTCCAGCACAGAAAGACTTCCTTGAAGGAATAAGGAAGGAATTTAAAAATCAACTGGAAAATTTGGGGGAGACAATTAATACCTTGCAAAATGAGAATAATTCTCTCAGATCCTCAAATGAGCAAATGCAAAAAGAAATTAATTCTCTCAAAACCTCAATTGGTCAAATGGAAAGCTCTTTCAAAAGTAGAATTGACCAACTGGAAAAGGTTAATGAAGAAAACTTCTCCCCCCAAAAAATAATGGAATCTACAGAAACTAATGACTCCACGAGACAGCAAGAGTCAGTTAAACAAAATCAAAAAATAGAAAAAATAGAAGCAAATGGAAAATACCTCATCAACAAAACCACTGACCTCGAGAATAGATCGAGGAGGGGAAACCTGAAAATTATAGGACTTCCTGAAAACATTGAAGAGAAAAAAAGCCTGGACTTAATATTACAGGATCTAGTAATGGAAAACTGCCCTGACATCATGGAATCGGAGGGCAAAGTAGTTATTGAAAGAGTACATCCATACCCACCAGAAAAAGATCCTAAAAGGAAAACACCAAGGAATGTTGTGGCCAAACTCCAAAACTATCAGATAAAAGAGAAAATCCTGCAAGCAGCCAGAAAGAAACAATTTAAATATCAAGGAGCCACAGTAAGGATCATGCATGACCTGGCTGCATCAACTTTAAGGGATCGAAGGGCCTGGAATGACATATTTTGAAGAGCACGGGAGCTTGGAATGCAGCCAAGAATCTATTTTCCTGCAAAGCTGAGCCTTCTCTTCCAGGGAAAAAGATGGACATTTAACGAAATGGAAGAATTCCAAAAATTTCTGATGAAAAGACCAGAGCTAAACAGAAAATTTGGATATCAAACAGGAGGTTCAGGAGACACATGAAAAGGTAAAAAAAAGGGGGGGGGGGCAGTAAAAGGAAAAAAATACAATCCAGCAAGTTGAAACTGGCTATAATCCAGCATGGGGGGGGGGGGGTAGAGACTCTCATAAATCCTGAGAAATGTAACTCTAACACAGAGAATATACCTAGCCAGAAATGATGGACATCCATGACCTATCCATGAGACTGATATCTAATGGGATGTAACTGGCTTTAACTCCACTGGGGAGAAAGACTCTAATAACTCTCAGGAATTTTGTCTCTATTCAACAGAATATACTGAACTAGAAGGGACAGACACTCAGAATTTTCTATGACTTAGATAGAATGATCTAAAAAAAAATACACTACCTCCCTAAAAAGGGGGGACAGGAAAGAGACGGGAGGAGGGAGGGGATTGAATGGGACAAAACTCATTACACTAAGAGGTACAAAAAACCAATGGTAATAGAGGGAAAGAAGGGAGTAGAGGAGAAACACCTGAATCTTCTTCTCATCAGACTTGGCTTAAAGTCAACCTACATATACTCAGTTAACTTATAAAACATCTAACCTTTCAAGTATTAAAAGGGGAAAAGGGGAGGGGGGATGGAGAAAGGGAAGGGGAGTGGGGGAAATAAGGGGAAATAGCAAATGGAAGGGAAGGGAAAAGGGAAAAAGGGAAAGAAAGGGGAGGGTGTGATATAGGAGGGCAAACACACTGAAGGGGGTGGTATTAAAAAAATACTGGGGAATATGGATAAAAGGGGGAGAAAGGGGGAAAATACAAACAGAGGGAAGATAGCACAGAGGGCAATAAAGAATTAGTAATCATAACCTTGAATATGAATGGGATGAACTCTCCCTTAAAACGCAAGCAAATAGCAGAGTGGATTAAAAACCAGAATCTTACAATATGCTGCTTACAAGAAACTCATTTAAAGCAGAGAGATACATATAGAGTAAAGATAAAAGGTTGGAGCAAAATATATTTTGCTTCAGCTGAAGTAAAAAAAAGCAGGGATAGCAATCCTTATCTCAAACAAAGCAGCAGCAAAATTAGATAGCATTAAAAGAGATAAGGAAGGAAACTTTATCCTCCTAAAAGGTACCATAGACAATAAAGTCATTTCAATATTGAATATATATGCACCCAGTGGGACAGCACCCAAATTCTTAGAGGAGAAGCTGAAAGAATTACAGGAAGACATAGACAGCAAAACTCTACTAGTAGGAGACATCAACCTCCCACTATCAGATCTAGATAAATCAAATCATAAAACAAACAAGGAAGAAATTAGGGAGGTAAATAGATTGTTAGAAAAATTAGATATGATAGACTTATGGAGGAAACTGAATGGTGATAGAAAGGAATATACCTTTTTCTCTGCAGTACATGGAACTTATACAAAAATTGACCATGTACTAGGACATAAAAACCTAATGATCAACTGCAGAAAGGCAGAAATAGTGGATACATCTTTCTCAGATCACAATGCAATAAAAGTCATATCCAATACTGGGCCAAGGAGATATGGACCCAGAGCAAATTGGAAACTGAATAACCTCATCTTAAAAAATGAGTGGACCAAAAAACAAATTATAAAAAGAATTAACCATTTTATCATAGATAATGATAATAATGAAACAACATACCAAAACCTCTGGGATTCATTCAAAGCAACTCTCAGGGGATATATTATACCTCTAAATGCTTATATGAATAAATTGGAGAAAGAGGAAATCAATGAACTAAACATACAACTAAAAAAATTAGAGAAAGAACAAATCAAAAATCCCCAATCAAATACCAAATTAGAAATTTTAAAAATTAAAGGAGAAATTAATAAAATTGAAAGCAAAAATACTATTGAATTCATAAATAAAACCAAAAGTTGGTATTATGAAAAAAACAATAAAATTGATAAACCTCTCATCAATTTGATTAAAAAGAAGAAAGAAGAAAACCAAATTGCTAGTATTATAAATGAAAAAGGTGAACTCACCACCAATGAGGAGTAAATTAAAGTAATAATTCGAAATTATTTTGCCCAACTTTATGCCAATAAATTTGATAATCTAAGTGAAATGGATGAATATTTACAAAAATATAAGTTGCCCAGGTTAAATGAAGAAGAGATTAAATACAAGAACAACCCTATCTCAGAAAAAGAAATTCAACAAGCCATTAGTAACTCCCTAAAAAAAAATCTCCAGGGCCTGATGGATTCACAAGTGAATTCTACCAAACATTTAAGGAACAATTGGTTCCAATCCTATATAAAATCTTTGGAAAAATAGGGAAAGATGGAACTCTGTCTAACTCTTTCTATGAAACCAATATGGTACTGTTACCTAAACCAGGAAGAGTTAAAACAGAGAAAGAAAATTATAGACCTATTTCCCTGATGAATATAGATGCAAAAATCCTAAATAAAATCTTAGCAAACGACTACAACAAGTCATCACTAGAATAATACATTATGATCCAGTAGGATTCATTCCAGGAATGCAGGGTTGGTTCAATATTATGAAAACTGTTAGTATACTCAATTATATCAATAACAAACCTATCAGAAACCATATGATCATATCAATAGATGCTGAAAAAGCTTTTGACAAAATACAGCATCCATTCCTATTAAAAACACTAGAGAGTGTAGGAATAAATGGACTGTTCCTTAAAATAATTAGCAGTATCTATCTGAAACCATCAACAAGCATTATACTCAATGGGGAGAGGCTAGAGGCATTCCCAATAAGATCAGGGGTTAAACAAGGTTGCCCATTATCACCACTACTATTCAGTATTGTATTAGAAATGTTAGCATCAGCAATTAGAGAAGAAAAAGAAATTAAAGGAATTAGAATTGGGAAGGAAGAGACAAAACTCACTATTCGCAGATGACATGATGGTCTACCTAAAGAATCCCAGGAAATCATGTAAAAAACTACTGGAAACAATTAGCAATTTTAGCAAAGTTGCAGGTTATAAAATAAACCCCCATAAATCTTCAACTTTCCTATATATGTCTAGCATGAAACAGCAGGAAGAGCTAGAAAGAGAAATCCCATTCAAAGTAACCTCAAACAGTGTAAAATACTTGGGAGTCTATTTGCCAAGACAGACTCAGAATCTTTTTGAAAACAATTATAAAACACTTCTCACACAAATTAAATTAGATTTAAATAACTGGGCAAATATCAACAGCTCATGGATAGGGAGAGCTAATATAATAAAAATGACAATTCTACCAAAACTAAACTATCTGTTTAGTGCCCTACCAATCAAAATTCCAAAAAATTACTTTAATGAGTTAGAAAAAATTGTAAGTAAATTCATATGGAGAAATAAAAAGTCAAGAATTTCCAGGAGCTTAATGAAAAAAATACAAACGAAGGTAGCTTAGCACTACCCGATCTAAAATTATATTATAAAGCATCAGTCATCAAAACTGTCTGGCATTGGCTAAGAAATAGAGTGGTGGACCAGTGGAATACACTAGGTATAAAAGCAGGAGAGGATTATAGTAATCTTCTGTTTGATAAACCGAAAGAGTCTGGCCACTGGGATAAAAACTCCCTCTTTGATAAAAACTGCTGGGATAATTGGAAGTTAGTATGGAAGAAACTTAGATTAGACCAACACCTCACACCCTTTACCAAGATAAGATCCAAATGGTTACAGGACATAGACATAAAAAACAATACTATAAACAAATTAGAAGATCAAGGACTAGTCTACCTTCAGATCTATGGAAAGGGGAACAGTTTATGACTAAGGAAAAGTTGGAGAACATCACTAAAAACCAATTAGATGATTTCGATTACATTAAATTAAAAAGCTTTTGCACAGATAAAACCAATGTAATCAAGATCAAAAGAAAAGTAGTAAATTGGGAAACAATCTTTACAACTAATGATTCTGACAAAGGACTCATTTCTAAAATATACAGAGAACTGAGTCATATTTTTAAAACAAAAAGCCACTCCCCAATTGACAAATGGTCAAAGGATATGCAAAGGCAATTTAGAGATGAGGAGATAAAAGTAATCCGTAGCCATATGAAAAAATGCTCTAAATCATTAATTATTAGAGAAATGCAAATTAAAGCTTCAATGAGGTACCACCTCACACCTCTCAGATTGGCCAGTATGACCAGGAAGGATAATGATCATTGTTGGAAGGGATGTAGGAAATCTGGGACACTATTACACTGTTGGTGGAGCTATGAACTCATCCAACCCTTCTGGAGAGCTATTTGGAACTATGCCCAAAGGGCAACAAAAATGTGCATACCCTTTGACCCAGCAATACCACTACTGGGTCTATACCCTGAAGAGATGAGGAAAAAGGGTAAAAACATTACTTGTACAAAAATATTTATAGCAGCCCTGTTTGTGGTGGCAAAGAATTGGAAATCCAGTCAATGTCCTTCAATTGGGGGATGGTTTAGCAAACTGTGGTATATGTATGTCACGGAACACTATTGTTCTATTAGAAACCAGGAGGGATGGGATTTCAGGGAAACCTGGAGGGATTTGCATGAACTGATGCTGAGTGAGATGAGCAGAACCAGAAAAACACTGTACACCCTAACAGCAACATGGGAGTGATGTTCAACCTTGAAGGACTTGCTCATTCTATCAGCACAACAATTGGGAACAATTTTTGGCTGTCTGCAAAGGAGAGTACCATCTGTATCGAGATAAGGAGCTGTGGAGTTTGAACAAAGTACAAGGACTATTCCCTTTAATTTGTAAAAAAAAAAAAAACCAGATGTCTTATTGTTTGATCTGGTTACCTCTGAGAATTCTGTTCTCTTTAAGGATATGATTTCTCTCTCATCACACCCAATTTGGATCAAGGTACAACATGGAAACAAAGTAAAGACTGATGGAGTGCTATCTGTGCGGTGGGGGTGGACGGAGGGAAGCAAGATTGGGGGGAAAATTGTAAAACTCAAATAATATCTTTAATAAAAATTAAAAAAACAATAAAAAAAAGAAAAATGACACTGATAATACTCATGAACCTTCTCAGTTAACAGAGCAGGTAGAGGGAGCTTTTATAGCTGAAGCACAGGAGAAAGCTGAATTTGAAGATATAATATGGTGTAAAAATGGAGTCAATAGAAAAAAGGGAAATGTAATGGGAGAAAGAAAAAGGAGAGGGGGAATAGGCCAAGATATTTCATATAATAAGATTTTTCTTCATTACAATGAGCTATTGCAATGATATGGAAGGGGGGAAGGCAAGGGGGAATGAGGGAATCTTTGCTCTCATCAGAGGTGGCTAGGAGAGGAAACAGCATATATACTCAATGGGGTATAGGCATCTGGAGTAAGAAGGAGGGGGGGGACAGGGGGAAGGGGGGATGTGAGTGATGGAGGAGAGGATGGACCATGGGGGGAGAGTGGTCAGATATAACACATTTTCTTTTTTACTTCTTGCAAGGGGCTGGGATTGGATGGCCTGTTTGGGACCATAGGGCCAGGTGGATTCTGGGCCTAAGGGGGGGTATGGGGGCTCAGGGCCTCTTGGCCCCAGAGCCGGGGATCTGTCGGCTGCGCAACTCAGCTACCCTACAGCAGAATCAAAGTGAAAGGAGAGAGAAAATATAGTACATGGTAGTGGAGAAATACAAAAGGAGGGAGTTGCAATCAGCAATGGCAATGGTGGAAAAATATGGAAGTAACTTTTGTGATGGACTTATCATAAAGAATGTGATCCAACCCACAATGGAGTTGTTGGTGTTGGAACAAAGACTCAAGCACATTTTTTTATTATCAGTATTTTGGGGGGGGTGGGTTGCAAGGCAAATGGGGCTGGTTGGCCTGCCTGGGGCCGCATAGCAGGGTGATTGTTGGGTGTCTGAGGCCAGATTTGGACCCGGGTGCTCCTGGCTCAAGGGCCAATGCTCTGTCCACCACTCAGCCACCCCTACTATTATTACTATTTTATTTTATTTTGGGCCTTTTTTTCTTTTCTTTTTTTTTGGTTTTTTCAGGGCAGTGGGGTTTGGGTGACTTGTATGTCACACAGCTGGGTGATTGTTAGGTGTACAGGGCCGGATGTGGCCTCGGGTGCTCATGGCTCCAGGGCTGGTGCTCTGTCCATTGTGCCACCTGGCCATACCTACAATTATTACTATTTTTTTATTTTAATTTTTTTCTCTCCCCTTTACTTTGTCGCTCAAGCAAGTCTATATTTATGGGGGGAGGAGTATTTTGTTTACTCTTAAACAAGAATATTTTATTAATGTAAAAAAATTATTTGTACAAAATGAGAATAAATATTAAAGAAAAAAAGAATGTCTCAAAAATCTTGGGATTAAGACTTCTGTGTCACCTTGTATATAATACCCTCTTATTTTTGCTGCTGCCTTCCTGATACAAGCCCTCATCACATTATGTTTGGACTATTGCAATAACTGTTGGGTAGTCTCCCTGCCTCAAATCTTTCAGTACTCCAAGATAGCTTCCACTTCAATCAAATCTAGTGGCTCACTTCATGATCAAATATAAAATATTCTGGCATTCAAAAGCCTTCAAAAATTTAGCTACCTCCTGCCTTTCCAGTCTTGTTTTACTGAAATAGCTATCAATTTCTTTTTAAGTTCATAGCCCCTGGGTTCAACCAGACAGATGAGTCATCTGAAACCTTAAAGAAGTTCTCAGTTTTGGTGAGTGAAAAGACATCCCTTGGAATAAGGAAGTGGCAGAAGGTGTGTTTTTTTTCCTTGGTTTTTGTGGGGCAATAAGATTAAGTGACTCATTCAAGGTCATACAGTTAATAAATATCAAAGGTCTAAGGCCAGATTTGCACTCAAGTCCTCTGACTCCAGGGTCAGTGCTCTATCAACTCAATCACCTAGTTGCCCCTTTTCCAATCTTATTATATATATAGCTCACCTATACACACGCACACATATTCACTGAACAATCTCCTTAATATTCCTTGTATGATTCTTCAGTTCCAAACTCCAAACTCCATACATTTCCCCTGGCTATCTCCCATGCCTAGAATTCTCTTCCTCATCATCTCCATTTTCTGGCTTTCCTGACTTCCTCTAAGTCTCAGCTAAAATTTCACCTTCTTCAGGAAACTTTTCCTAATTCACTGTTAGTGCCAGTGACCTCCTTATGTAGATTGTCTCAATTTATCCTATATATTTCTTAGTTGTACCTAAGTTGACTCCCATTAGACTGTGATGTCCTCAAGAGCAGAGAATGGTTTGTTGTTCTCATTTCTCTGTAGTTCCAGTCCTTAACACAATGTTTAAGTGCTAAATAAATGCTTCTGACTTACTGAATGGGGCCCTGTGAAGTTAAGTGACTTGCCAGTAAGCATCAATGACTGGACCTGAACCTAGGTCTTCCTGACTGAGGCCACAGAGCCTCTTACTAATGCAATACTAATATTATATTTTTAAAATTTTGACCTTATTGACAATATTATTGCTAATAATTGGCATGTTAGTAGGACATGGAAAGGTACTGGATAGTACAGGGATATGTATGTGAGTGGGTAGGTAGATAAATATATGTAGATATGTATAGATATGGTGTATATATATATATATATATATATATAATATACATGTATATTGCTTTAGAGAACCCACATTTATATAACTCAGGAGATTTCAAAGTGCTTTCCTCACAACAAGCCTTGTTGCACAAGCATAATTATCTCTATTTTTCAGTTGAAAAAATTGAGCCTCAGAGAGGTTGAGACTTGCTTATAGTCTCACAACTATAACTGTGTATTAAAGTTTAAAGAATGGGCAGGAACAAGTATCAAAAACAGATGACACATTAAGTGAAACAGCTAAAAATAGAAAGAACAGTCTGATTAGAAAGAAATAGTCTATAAATTAATTATTCATGAGTCAAGACATAATTAAAAGTATAGAATTGGTCATGGTAAAGACAATTAATCATGTGACAACACCAACCTATTGTTTTGTTTATACTGACTGGTTATTTCTAGCTCTGCTATGGAGAAGTACATCTTATTTGCAAAATTTGACATAGAATGAAGTAAGCAGAACCAGGAGAACAATATGCTAAATAATGTAAATAATGAGAGAAAAAACTACCAGTAGGAAGCCAAAACCCTAATTTTAATGATCAACCTTGGTCTTTACAGAACAGATAATAAAATATACCTCCCTCCTCTTGACAGTAATGTGAGGATTACAGAGACAAAAAATTGCAAATACTGTCAGTTGCAGTTATCATACTCATTTTGTTTAATTGGTTTTTCTTTGTTAGAAGAGAGTGTTTGGGTCTAGGAGAGGTGGAATAATGGATGGAGAGGGGATCCCTATTCAGAAATAACTGATGCAAACAGGAAAGACACAAATAAAATTCATTTTTCAAAATAAATAAAAAGGAACAGAATAGATAAAAAGTGATGATGGAGTAACATATATTAAAACATATTCATGTGAGGAACTCTATGAGAGGGTGGCAGTGAGACATGGATATGAACATCTGAATGAGGATCAATAGGAGAAGAAACAGAAGCAATGGAATCTATACTATGAAACACCTAGAAGGAAAGAGATGAAGTGTTTGAAAAACATTCTCAAAGATAAAGTAGGCATGGGGGGGGGGGGCTTCATTAACTCACACATTTGCACTATCTTTCTCTGCTATGAGCAAAGCAATCGATGAATTTTTGAATGACCTTAAGGGTAATTTCATTCTTTAGAAGGTAGAGAAAGCAGGAAATAGATACACTAATCTGTTCCTAATTTGAGAGGAGGTGATAACTCCATCTTGGAATTCATGAGAACATATGTATACATAATATATATGTATATATATATATTTTTTATAATTCATAAAATCAGATATATTATGACAGATAGTTTAAATCTAGGGATGAAATTCAGTTTCAAGAAAAACTTGGTAGTCTCCCTTGGTCTAAAATCCTGCAAGGAACGTCAATCCTAGAAGAATGGAAAGTTCTCAATAACATCCAAATAATACAATATAAATAATTGTGATGAGTAAGAAAAAGTAGGGACTGATTGTGAATGTGCGGGATATTTTTTAGGCAATTTAAATGCTTAAGATCTATGTAGTGAAGGCTGTCCCCACACAAGTATTATGGGGGTGAAATTGTATGGCTCAAAGGCACACAAAAAAGACATCTCTAACCTCTTTTGCCCTTGTCCTTCTCCAAGAGACACTTTTAATTGCTGTCAGGAAAAGAAACAGGAGGTCAGGACCAAAAGCTTGACTCTGCTCTCCTCAGAGAGGAAGTACTAGGCTAGAATTCTATCTCTCTGATTCCTTAATTATAATTAGCCTAGGAGATGTTTTCAGATTCAAGTTAATGCTGATTACTTTTTCATTAATGGAGGGAAGCAGCACTCCAAGTTTTATACTCAAAACTTGATCTCTTTCCTACAAAATACAAGTTTCACAATGAATTCACATAACAAGTAGCAAAGAAACCCATTTGTCCAAACTAATAGTAAAAGAAAACTCAGAGGAAGTATATATAAAAAGATATATATATATACAAACGACATGAAGTAAAAGAGCTCTTTCATTGGGACTGTAATTCACCTCAACTAGATCTCACACCAAGGAAAAATTCCTTGAAGCCTCCAGTGTAGGAAAGTAGGGATAGGGTCATGGTGGAGACTTCCAGCTCCTCTCATGTTAGATTTTTCTCAGCTTTTTTCTTCAACAACCTAAAAAGAAGTTGCTATCCTCCACCTTCACTAGAAGCCAGAAGTGTCCAAAGCAACTGCAGAGTCTCAAAAAAGACTCATGAGACCAAAGAAATTAAAAAGACTTGAAGTCAAAGGAACTGGGGAGACTCAAAGAGCCTGGAACTCTTTTGCCCTTCTCAACTTGGCCCCACCCCTCATATAGGTAAAGGGCATTAAGGAGGGAGACCCATACCAAGGGATTTTGGATAGATGTTATAGATTACCATGGAAAATAGAAAGTAGAACAAATACAGAAGAGTGGTATAATACCATGAGAATAATGTCAGTAATGCTACAGGTCAGAATGAGCTAATATTTGAGAATTCTAATTTTACAAAGGCATCATGGAGTTACAAGAGTCCATAATGGCTCCTTTGGCTCCATGCTAGTAGAATGCAACAGACACTGTAATAATTAATAATCAAAATGAAGTATCTCAGCAATTACTGTCCTTGCCAAGGGAAAAGAATCACCAATATTTCTGATTATCCCTTTTACAAAAGACCATTCTGATACTTTCTGTGTGACCTGAGACAGTCCATGTAAACATTCTGAACTTCAATATCCCCATCTGTAAAAAAGAAGGTATAAGGCTTATTCTACCTATCTCAAAGAGTTGTTGAAAGGAAAGTAGTGTTTAGGCTATAAAATGCCACATAAATGTGAAGTATTATTATGCTATTCATTTGTATCCCCCATAGTACTTAATATGGTAGAGTACAATATATGTTCAATAAATTCTTTTTAAATGAATGAATGAACTTGAAAATAGAGGTAAGAGAATTTCTCTAGCATAAACACATAGAGGATCACACTATTCACTTGGCTGAGAATATAAACTATCGTTATGGCTTTCTGGTCCAAGGAAGAAATTGGGCTCATTAAATAATAAAAATAATTCATGACAAATTTAATATGTCCTCCTGTTTTGCATTGGAAACTGGATTTCAAAGCAAATTCCCAAATAAGTTTTTAATCATGTGATAGGAAAATCATGACTCTCTGCTGCTCTCTAGTGGAATAAAGCATGTGATACCTTGTAACAATCACCACGGCATTATTTTATTTGCCTATAAGGGAAAGAAGTACCATCTCTTATCCAAGACACATATTTTAAGGAAAAATAGCTTACCTTACTCAGAATTTCAAAGCATTTTTCTTAAATATGTAATTGAATGAAAATTGTACTTGATATTGAAAAATGAATACTCCCCTAAAGTAAGCAAAGTTCTATATGGTAACAATCCAAACTCTGTGGGAGATCAGTAAATGCACAATGATGAATCCTGTGAAGATTATGATATACTACATATAACAAATAATACTAGAAGAGCCGTCCATGGGTGGTATATTTTAGAATAGCTCCTACTTCAAATCTTGTGACAATTTTCAGGGTGCCCAACATTAGAATATTGAGGAAAAAGAACCACTTCAGAGACTCCCAGTCAAACAAAAGCTAGAGTATGTATTTTAGTGGGGAGGGAGGCAAGTGGAAAGGTCTAGCCATGACCATTTTGGAGGTATCCAATAGAGTGAAGTGAATAGAGAACACACACCTAAAATGGTGCAATAAATAGAATACTAGATCTGGAATCAGGAAGATTTGAGTTCAAATGCTACCTGAAATGCTTACTAGCTATGTGACAGGGGAAAAGTCACTTAACCTCACTATGCCTCAGTTTCTTCTTCAATAAAGTGGAAATAAGAGTTCCTACCTTTCAGCATCATTGTGAAGAAAAAAATGAAATCATATTTGTCAAGAACTTTGCAAACCTTAAATCACTAGTTTTAATGCAAGCTATTGAAAATAGAGTTATTAGGCAGTCAGCTAGTCTAAATCCTTTTCCTGTATTCAGAAGATTTTTTTCTTCCTTGCATTCACTGGACCACCAGGAAAAAAGCATGGGAAACAGAACTGCATTTCCATCTTCTTCTATAGCCTCTTCTTGGAGATAAACTGAGTCAATAGGACTACTGGGGAAAGGAAAATTGAGTGGTCACCACTCAGTTCTATTCAGAATTAGAAAGGGCAATAAAAATCCATATAAGAAGAAAACTGGGGGCAGCTAGGTGGTGCAGTGGATAAAGCACCAGCCCTGGAGTCAGGAGTACCTGGGTTCAAATCTGGCCTCAGACACTTAATAATTACCTAGCTGTATGTCCTTGGGCAAGTCACTTAACCCCATTTGCCTTGCAAAATCCTAAAAAAAAAAAAAAGAAGAAGAAGAAAACTGGAAAGTGCATATAGGGTCAATCTATTAGAAAATTGGAAAGTTCCTTGGAACATAGAGAGATTCATTCAATTCAACAAACATTTATTAAGTAAATACTAATGTAAAGCGTCATTTACTCTTAAATTGTAGAGGGTCCTGCCTTGGTAGAGAAATTTCCTCAACTTTATTCCCTATGCTGATGAAGTCTCAAGTGCAGCTTAAAATTTAAAAGTACAAAGCATAATGCTATGTATTGAAGATAAAAAGACAAAAATAAAATTGTCCCTATCTCTAAGGAGCTTTCTTCTGATATAATTAATTTTTTCACCCTTATTTTCCCTGAATATTTTTTTTGTTCAGTTAAAGGGGATTATTCTTAATTGAGGGTGTAGTCTTAATCCACCATTAGCACTATAATTTCTCCAACAAAAAATAAAGTCCCAAAACCCACAAAGTGTCCACCATCTTCAGTTTCTGAATCAAATACCAGAAAAATGAGGAAGAGGGCAAAAAGTCTGAGAATTTCTACCTAGATGTGAAATGTTCTGGCTATACCCTACTCTCTCCAGAGCAAAAAAAATGTCAAATTTCAAGGGGGAGAGAGAAAAATAAATTTCTAAAAACACACACACATACACACATACACACACACACACCACATGTATGCATGCAATACATACATTTATTTTAAAACCCAAAATGCAATATTATCTGCTTCTTGCCCTACATTAGTTTTCATGCCACTGGTTCTTTATATCAATATCTTCTTCCCATGCAGGAATACAAACAGTTCAACATTATTAAGTTCCTCATAGTTAGTCCTTCTTGTCCATGCCTCAATGGTTCACCAGAGTCCTATACCTGAAGATCAAACTGTCTGTTCAGCTCTGGTTGTTTCAATATGAAAGTTTGAAAGTCCCCTGTTTAATTGAAAGTCCATCTTTTCCTCTGAAAGAAGATATTTTGCTTGGAAATTGATTCTCAGTTGTAAACCAAGATCTTTTGCCTTCGAAAATATCATATCAAATCCCTACAAGCCCTTAATGTAGATGCTGCCAGAGCCTGTGTAATCCTGACTATAGAGTCTCAGTAGTTGAATTGTTTGTTTCTGGCAGCTTTTAGCATTTTTCTCTTTGGGGGTTTTGGAATTTGGCTATAATATTTCTAGAAGTTTTTCTTTTGGGATCTCTTTCAGTAGGTGACCAGTGAATTCCCTCATTTTCTATTTTATTCTCTGCTTCTAGGATCCCAGGGCAATTCTGCTGTATTATTTCTTGAAAAATGAAATTGAGGCTCTTTTCCTGGTCATGACTTTCAGGTAGCCCAATAATTTTTAAATTATTTCTTCTGGATCTGTTTTTGAGGTCAGTTGCTTTTCCAATGAGATAGTTCATATTTTCTTCTAATTTTTTACTTTTTTTGGAAGAGAATTATTTTTTCCTGATTTCTTACAAAGTCAACACCTTCCTTTTGTTCCAATCTACATTTGAAGGAGTTATTTTCTTCAGAGAGCTTTTTTATCTCCTTTTCCAGCTGGTCAATTATGTTTTTTTAAGGCTTTCTTCTCCTCATTTGCCTTTTGTTTTGCTTTTTCCATTTGGCCTAAACTGGTTTTTATTTTTTTTGTATTTCTTTCAGCAAACTACTTATTTGATTTTCATGATTTATCTGCATCACTCTCATTTCTTCTCTCAAATTTTTCCTCCACCTCACTTAATTGCCTTTCAAAGTCTTTTTTTGAGCTCATTCATAGCCTGAACCCACTTTCTATTTCTCTTAGAGGGTTTGGATACAGAAGCTTCAATTTTGTCATCTTCTGAATCTTCCATGGGACCAAAGTAATTTTCTATGGTCTTATTCTGCTTTTTTGTTTGTTTGCTCATTTTCTCAGCCTAAAACTAATTTACCACACTTCCAAGGCTTTGTGTGGTTTTGGGAACACCCCACTGGGACCATTATTCCTTCAAGGACTTATGCTCTCTTGCCTATGCTTTCATATGTAGATGACCACAGGCCTCTCCTCTACCCTGGAGCTGTGAGAAGGGACCCTGCTCAGCTATCTTAGTTTGGAAGCCCAAACTGCAACCTGGATCTGAGTGTGGGGGAAAACAGCAGAGTCCTGCCCCAGGGAGAGCAGAGAGACCTCTGTAGTCTCCCCTGACCCCTTTACCGTCTATGGGCTACAGGCTGGCTTCCTCAATTCCTGCTGCAGGTTCTCACCACAGGGCTGTTCTGAGGCTGGTGCTCCCATGCTCTGGTGCAGCAGAGTTCACTCATCACCCATTCAAGCTGTTCCTGGTGATCCCTGGGCTAAGCTGTGCTGCACTGCAGCTGCAGCTTTTTTCTAATCCCTGGTCCTGGGGTCCACCTTTCCTGTGGAACTTCTAAGTTGTCTTGGACTGGGAAATTGTATCACTCAGTGTTTCTGTGTGTTCTGCCTCTCTAAATTTTGGCTAGAGTCATAATTTTATGGCTTTTGGAGTTTTGGCAGGAACAAATTTCAGGAAAATCTGCCTTCATGCCGCCATCTTGGCTCGGCCCCCTACCAGTCACTTCTAGAAAAGTAGCACCTCAAATGTGATTTGGTCAGAATCCTCCACACTTCAAAAAGAACAAGTCCAAGAGTTTAGCCTCAAGAAAAGGAAAAAACAACAAATCAGCAATAAAGAGGGAATGAAGAAATGCCTGAGTAGATGAAAATATCTAACAGAATATAAAGTAATATAGGATCAAGATAAAACTCCATAGGATGAAAATTGTTCTTTACCTATTAGAAACAGAACACAAGCCATAGGAATTTTGAGAGCAGTTGAAAGGCCTAATAAAAGAGCTGAATAGACAGATAAGGAGTGAAATAAATAGTTTAAAATGGACTCTGAAAACCTTAGTAAAACAGTAGTTACCCTGGGGAAAAAGGAAACAGAACCAAAAATTCTATTATATAAGAAAGTGCTAAGTAAGTATCTTTTGTTACATAAAACAGCTACTTTCCTCTTTCTTTGATGTTTTTGGAGTATTGACCTCTAGTATTGTTATGTTAAAAGGTTGTATATTTTAATAGCTTCCCAAGACTATTAGCATAGTTCCAAATTGCTTTTCCAGAATTTTTTCTGAATTTCTGAATTTAAGAATTTTCAGAATAATTGAGGGAAGCAGTGCCCCAAGCTTTATATCCCAGACTTGATCTCTTTCCCACTAAATACCAGTTGTACAATGAAATCAGATGGCAAGAAGTAAAGAAACAATATATCTAAATTAATAGAAAAAGATATATGAGAGAAAGTATACATAAGAGGATACATACCAGTCAATATAGAATGAAGGAACTTTTCCATTGGGAGAGAAGTTATTAGCTCAACTAAAGAGAAACAGTCCTAGATATTCTTCAAAGTCTCTAGTGTAATAAGCTAGGATTAGGTACATGAGAGTCAGTCAGTTCCTCTTCATCAACTTCTTTCCAGCAACCTGAATTGAGAATGGCATCTTCCATCTTCTCTCTCAAAACTGGAAGCAAGCAGTCCTTGAGGAGACTCAAGAGAATGGAGTCTCTTCTCTCTCTCTCTTAGGAGGCACTGATCTCTACCAATGAGAGTCCCATACCAATGGGTTTGGAGATTATTGTTTGTGACAAAATATTCAAAGCAACATTTTTATAGCCAACCCCCCAAAAAAACTGAAAACAAAGTAGATACCCATAGCATACGGAATGGCTAAAGAAACTATTCTACATGAATATAATGGGCTAAAAAAATTAACAAATATGAGGAATTCAGACAAACATGGGAAACTTATATGAAATGATGTTTACCAAAGAAAGTAGAAGCAAAAGAAAAATATACATACATTGATTGCATTAGTGTGAATTTAACACACATACACACAGTGAAAGAACTGAACTAAGACAAAATTTGAATGAACAATATTTCTTCTGAAAAAAAGAGTGATGAAATAAACTTCTGACTTCTTATTAGATAGAAGGTAGAATATTGTGTGCCCTATTAGATCCAATAACTTTGTTGATGAGTTTTACTTATTTGTTCTTCTTTCATAAAGTGTGATAATTATCTGATAACTTGCCTTATTTCCTTTACCATTTTAATTCCTCATTTTTATTTAGGTTATTTGGATTTCCTTCCTCTTTTCTAAATCACTTGATCCATCCATTCCCACTATCTTTCCATATCTTTTCTCTCTTTTGTGGTTAAACTCCTTGATAATCAACAATAGATACCTTTCAACTCATTACCAGTTTGGCTTTCAAACTCAACAAACAACAGAAACAACTCTCTCCAAAGTTATTAATAAGCTCTTAATTGAAAAATTCAATGTCCTTCAAAGGACAAAGAAATTAAATTTAGTCATATGAAAAAATGCTCCAAATCATTATTGATTTAGAGAAATGCAAATTAAAACAATTATGAGCTATCACCTCAAACCTATCAGATTGGTTAAGATGACAAAATAGGGGAAATGATCAATGTTGAAGAGGGTATGGGAAAATTGGGACATTAATGCATTGCTGGTGGACTTGTGAAATGATCCAGCCATTCTAAAGAGCAATCTGAAACTATGCCCAAAGAGTAATAAAACTGATCATACCCTTTGACTTATCAATACCACTATACTAGACCTATATCCAAAAGAAATCATTAAAAAAAAAAGACAGGAAAAGTCTTACATGTTGAAAAATATTTATAGTAGCTCTTTTTTGTAGTGGCAAAGAATTGAACATTGAGGGAATGCCCATCAACTGGGGAATGGCTGAACAAGTTTTGATATATAAATATTATGGCATAAGGTATGTATATGAATCATGAGTGGTGGACTTTAGAGAAGTATGGAAAGAATTACACTGATGCTGAGTGAAGGGAGCAGAACCAAAAGAACATTGTACACATTAACAACATTATGAGATGATCAACTATTGATTGATGCAGCTCCTCTCAGCACTTCAGAGATCAAGGTCAACCCTGAGAGATCTGCTATGGACAATGCCTTCCACATTCAGAGAAAAGTCCCTGGACAGAGAATGCATACTATGATCACTTTTTTAAAATTTCTCTTATGTTTTTTTCTTCCTGTCTCATGATTTTCTTTCTTTTCTCACTGTTCTACTTCCTCTTACACAAAATAATTAATATGCAAATGTGTTAAACAAAATTGCACATGTACAACTTCTACCAGACAGTGGGGAAGGAAGAGGGAAGGGAAGGTGGTAGAAAAATGTATATCTCATGAATTTGCAAATGGATGAGTGTTGAAAACTGTAATTGGAATGAAAACATGTAATTGAAAAAAGTAAAATAAATTTTCAATTAAAAAATTCAATTATCTTTTCTCAATCCTCATCCTTCTTGACCTCCCTTGGTCTTTGACAATGTCAATCACCCCACTCTCTTCTCTCTAGGTTTTTAGGCTCCTGGTTTCTCCTACCTATCTCACTGCTCCTTCTTCATCTTTTTTGATGGATCTTCAACCAGGTTAACTCTCGCTAGTGTTCATGGCTCTGTCCTGGGTCCTCTCTTCTCCCCCATAGCTATTTCTCTTGATGACCTCATCATGAATTCAATTATTATCTCTATGCTGATGCATATCTACTAACCCAGCCCTAACCTCTATACTAAACTTTTAACAATTCCACATTCCTATTGATCATCTTGAACTGGGTATTCTGTAGACATTTTTAACTCAGTATTGTCAAAACTGAACTAATTTACTATTTCTCCCAAACCCTCCCCCCCCCAAACTCCTTATTACTATTGAGGGTACCACCAGCCTCCCAATCTATCAGACCCAAAAACTAGGTGCCATCTTCAATTTCTTTAAATTTTCTTTCACCTTCCACATTCAATCTGTTGCAAAATCTGTTGATTTTATCTGTGCAGCGTCTCTCAGCTATGTTGTTTTCTCCTCTGATACTTTCACTACCCTGGTACAGGCACTCATCATCTCAAGGTTGGAATATGATAGCCTGCTGGTTGATCTGCCTTTGCAAGGTCTCTTCTACTCAACTCTACTTTCCTTTCACAACTGTCAAAACCCTATAGCATAGCTCTGACCATGTCACACACAAACTCAATATACTCTTGAAACTCCCTATCACATACATGATCAAATATCAAGTGCTCTGACATTCAAAGTCTTTTGTAATCTATCCCCCCACATCCCTTTATCACTTTTCTTATCCCTTACACTCTAACATATATTCTTTTATCTAGTGACACTGGCATTTTTGGTGTTCCTTGAATAAAAAATTCTGCTTTGGATTTCATGTCTTATTGTTGTCCTCCATACCAGGAATACTCTCCCCCTCATCTCCACCTTCTGGTTTCCCTACCTTCCTTCAAGCCCCAGCTAAATTCTTTCTAAAGAAAGCTTTTCCCAATCATTCTTAATTTTGGTACCTTCCATCTTCTGATTGTTTTATCCTGTTTTATCTACTTTATCCTGTTTATAGCTTGTTCAGCTGAGAGTGAGGTTCAATCATCAACCATTTGCTCTATCTCCTCCTAATTTGTATAGCTATCTATTGGTTGCACCCTGATCATGTGAGATAATTTCCCCTAGACTTCTTTCCCCTTTTCTATGTATTCCTTTCCCCCTTCTTTTCATATTTTTCTTAAAATCATCAAGCATAATAGAATCACTCAAAATACTCATCTAATTTAGACTCCCACTCTGAACCTTGATGATGATAGGATTGAAAAAGGACATGTGCATCACCTCCTTATAATGGAATACAAGCAGTTTATTTTAGTTTAGTTCATTTTTTCTTTCCATTCCTGTGTTTGAACTTTGGTTTCTCTGAAATTCTGGTCTTTTCATCAAGAATGCTTGGAAGGCCCCTAATTCATTAAAATATACATAGTTTTGCTGTGTAAGTTATTCTTAGTTATAAGCCTATAGACTTTATTTTCTGCAACATTTATCACAAGTTCTTCATTTTTTTATGGTGGTATCTGCCAAATTATGTGTTATACTGGCTCCTTGGTACTTTTTCTTTGACTTGTTGTGGATTTCGAATAATGTTCCTGGGATTTTCATCTGGGTATTTCTTTGGAAACTAAGTGATAAATTATTCTTGGAACACTTGGAACACAAACATATATATATATATATGATATAGTAGGCAATATAAATACATTTTCTGCTAACAATTTTTTTTTTAGGTTTTTGCAAGGCAAACGGGGTTAAGTGGCTTGCCCAAGGCCACACAGCTAGGTAATTATTAAGTGTCTGAAGCCAGATTTGAACCCAGGTACTCCTGACTCCAGGGACGGTGCTTTATCCACTGCGCCACCTAGCCACCCCTTCTGTTAACAATTCTTAAGGGGGATCTTTCTCCTAATAGTTGATGTTTGCCAGCTTACAAGGGCTATTCAGTTTTCTAAGTCTTACTTGTAAGGCTCTCTTACTGATCAATTTTTCTATTTTTAATGAATACCAAATAATTTTGACTTCCAATAATACTAGACCTCTTTTATTCCTTCTTTTTTCCCTCCACTATTTCCCTTGAAATTATTGACCAATTGGTTCTCCAAATGAATTTTGCTTTCCAGTTCTGTAATATAACACTCCTGGGCATTATGTTTGGGGGTTAACTAAATTGGGAGGCTTTACCAAAAACTGGTTCCAGTACAGTGCTAAAGAGGAATAGCCTGGGATGGGGGTGGGGGTACCCAGAAGCAACTGGAGGCCAAGTGCAAATAATATCTAGAGCAGTGAGTCTAGAATCAGGAAGCACTACTTCTCAAGGTTGGCATGAGGATCAGATGATATATTTATTTAAAAGTTCTAGGCATAAGTCTGTACAAAATAAATGCACTATAAGCAATCCTCCTAGGGGGTGGGGTGTGAAAGAAAAAACTTCAGAGTAGATCAGTTCTCCTTCCCTCCCCTCCTCCTTTAACTAGTAGAGGATCTTCCAAAAGTCCATAGCAGAGGTTATTAATATTTTCTTTTCAAGGGCCCCTTTGGCAGTCTGGAAATATCAATGGATCCATTCTCATGATAATTTTTTAAAAGCATTAAATAAAATACAAAAAAATACAAAAGAAACCAAAGATTAGTGAAAATAAAAATTAAATTTTTTCCTTTATAAATTCACAGACCTCCTAAATATATTTATACCCCTGTGATCCCAGATTAAGAATTTCTGGAGGGGTGGCTAGATGGCACAGTGGATAAAGCATTGGCCCTGGAGTCAGGAGTACCTGAGTTCAACTCCGGCCTCAGACATTTAATAATTACCTAGCTGTGTGACCTTGGGCAAGCCACTTAACCCCATTGCCTTGCAAAATTAAAAAAAAAAATCTCTGGACCAAAAGATGCTGACTTCCCATACTATCCTAAAGATTATTCCTGGATTATCTAATAGTATTGTCTGCATTAAAAGCAAAAAAACAAGATTCAGATTCACTGAGCTTAAGGAAAATTTGAGATTCCAACATCAGCACTGGGATCTGGGAATTGCTCCTTTGACACATGTGCTCTCTGCCTGAGTTCATTTTCCCTTGGAACTTTGTGGATAACATTATCATAGCCAGGATGAAAGGGCGAGGAAGGGGAGAGTTTTGTACCCATTGTGTTTAATGTAATACCTTAGTAAAAATCTCTTTCTAAAAAACTACTTTAAGACTGGCTGACTAAATTCATTCAGCTGACAACTGCAGAGATGAAGACAGAGAAGAAAGCACACCAGTGAGTGTTTGAGCTAATGACATAAGAGAATGACCCTTCAAGAGTACTCCTACAACCCTGAGGAGATGGAGCCAGATTCTGAAAACCAGACTCATTAATGAGATGGATAAATTGGGATAAAGCAGGACTAAAGACTAGAGACTGGAGATAGAGAGAGACTAGTTAGAAGGTGATTTAAATACAATTGTAAGGTGATGTGAGCCTTAAAACTAGGGTGGTGGTAGAATGGAGAGAAAGAATAGATGCAAAAATAATACCATCTTATTGATCTGAAATTGCGCAGAAAGTCTCTAATAATTTTCTTTATTTTACCTTCATTATTGAGTTATTGGTAATTTGATTTTCCTCACTTTTTATCAGATTAGCTTATCTATTAATTAACCAACTCATTTTATTTTTCAATTCAATGATTTTTTGTGGTCTTTGATCTTCTGAATATCTATTTTTATCTTGAATAAGGGAGAAGCAAATTGTTTTCCTAATCTAACAATCTCTTTTTTTTAAATTTTTGCAAGGCAATGGGATTAAGTGACTTGCCCAAGGCCACACAGCTAGGTAATTATTAAGTGTCTGAGGCCAAATTTGAACTCAGGTACTCCTGACTCCAGGGCCAGTGCTCTATCCACTGCGCCACCTAGCTGCCCCCTCTAACAATCTCTTTTGATGATGTTTGGAGATAAAAATTTTCTTCTAAAGACTGCTTTGGTTAAATCCTAAATTTTTTATAGTGTTTCATTGTTGCCATCTTTGGAAGAAATTAGCTACCGTTTCCATAATTTTTTCTTTGATTTACTATTTCTTTAGACTTATTTAGTCTTCATTTAATCTGAATACTTTCTTTAAAGCAGGGGCAGGAAACTTCCTGCCTACTGGCCATAAAAGGCCTGCTGGCAGGTCTAGAAATTCAAAAAATCTAGGAGCTTTTGAGGGGTGAATTAAATGTTTGACCAAATATAGGAGGCAAATTTTTAAATTGATAATTTTGTATAGCCCTCAAATGATCTTATAAATATCCAAATGGTCCTTGACAGGAAAAAAAAGTTCCCCACTCCTTCTTTAAAGGAACCTGCTGTAAGATTGAATCTGGCTTCAGAGCTTCGATCTAATCACATGCCTCCTTCAGTGGATCTCTCTCCAGTCCCTGATATTCTGCCTGGACTTATTCTTGAATGGTCATCACACAGTCCTAACCTACTTTTACTCCCATCATCTCAGTGATTCTTAATCAATATGTAAAGTTATTGATGGGCCAAATTGTTTTCCATCCCCTAATTCCTGCTTTCTTGCCCCCATCTACCTCAAAATTACCTCTCCAATGCCCAATTCTTGATCAGTCTGCCCCTTCCACTGTGTCCACTTGAAATGCCTACCCCATAATTAACAAATTCCTTTTATCACAGCCTTTACAATATAGCTACACTTTCAGTCTTCCCCCACCCTGGCTCACTGGTATTATTGAGAAGGCAGAATATTTTTTGCTCTGGCTACTCTCACTCTACCACTATAATGCAGCAACCTCTCCTTTAAGGATTACACTATCTAAATTTATTTCTCAATTCAGGTCCTTAAAGCCATTATCTATTCATATGTAATAATTGTATTATTCATTCTTCAATAAGCTCAACAGTTGTTTCAAAGTCTCTTTTTTAAATTTCTGCCTACAAACTAGTGACTTCAACATACATGTTGTTGCTCCTTCAAATAACCAAACTTCTCAGGTCTTCAATCTACTGAATTTCCAGGGCCTATTATTTCTCTACCCTACCTCAGCTACATGCAGAGATGATCACAAGCACTCCACTTCCAAGCTCACAAACTCTGAAATGTCTTTATCAGATCAAATTTTTATCATTCCATCTTTCATTTTCTTTATGACTGCTAACTCTTTCATCTTTGCCATAACCTCTATTCCTCCACTCCCACTGTTTTCCCCAGGCCACCTCTCTGAAGGAGGAGCCAGCATTTACTCTTTACTTTTCTGCTTTCTCTATTTCAACCCTTTAGTAGAGCAACTTAATACTACACTAAATCCTTTGACCTCTGATCCTATCATCAATCTTGTCATGCTAAATCTGGATTATTGTGACAATGCATATCTTTTACCACCATTCATATGTTGCTGAATGGAAGTGGAAGAAAATCATGAAAGTGAATTAACTAAATCCCCAACAAATTTGTTATATCAACTCAGCTAGATACTCAATGAAGTAAAACAATCATTTTATTTCTCCTTGATTGACTACCCCATTCTCTAAAACAGTAGCTCTATACCTTATAAGCTTCCCATGACACACCTTACCCTGATTCTCTTATCTAAGGAGTTTACCTCCTACTTGACACATAAACACACAACACATGCACACACACACAGACACACACACACACAGAGAAAAAAACGCTATTAAGATCTCCTTCTCCTTTACTCTTCTTTTCAGATTGCTCAGACCTATTTCCCCACTAGTTCTTCCATTACCTTGGTCTCAGTGATGAGGCACCCAATTCATGAGCCCCCTCCCAATTCTAATTTACTTTGGTGTCCTTCCTGGGTCCTTGCTAGAACTGGGAATTCTAGCTATGACTTAAATACTGGCTCTACAATCCCTACCTCTGCTTTTGTCCAAGGTCTTTTTGTCTTCTTTGCCCAGTATAAGTGCCTACTCCTTAGGGTTATCTTTGCTCTTTTACCTTTTATGTAAAGATCAGGGTCTGGTCTGCCTAGAGACTTAATCACATCATCATTACCTGGGGTCTTCTTTGATATACAAAAGCCCTCAGCAAGAACATTTGTAACCTAACTATAAGTTCTGTCCCTTCTAACTGTTCCTTACTGGTGTCAACTTCTGAAAGACCCACCTCAAACAGACTTATTTATCTGAAATCATTTTTCTCTCTTCTTCCTTTTTTCCCTATATAAAAAAGAACATGTCAAAATCCTCTTTGCTTAATTATCTCCCAACTCTTAGCTCAGTATTCCATCACAATGCCCAATAAAATGCCAACTTGCCTGAGAGAGAGCCTTCATCTTATGAATTCTTTCTCAGACATCTTAAACACCAATATTTTAGGGGTACGAAACCAGGATATGGAAGAAGAGTGGCCCTTCTTAACAAAGCAAAATTTCTACATAAATCCCTACTCCCATTTTCTCCAGTAGATTGTCCTCCATTATTATTTCAACTCTCTCCTTTTTTTTTTAACTTTTATTTATTTAAGGCAATGGGGTTAAGTGACTTGCACAAGGTCACACAGCTAGGTAATTATTAAGTGCCTGAGGTCACATTTGAACTCAGGTCCTCCTGACTCCAGGGCTGGGAACCTATCCACTGTGCTACCTAGCCACCCCTCAACTCTCTCTTAACTATATTCCTGAGTCTGCTGGCTGCTCCCCTGTTGCTTGTTACATCCATGCTTATTACTTGATCCTACTAACCCCCACCAGTTTCCATGTTATTATTATCCTTGTTCTTCAATACTCACTCTTCAACATGGACCTGATTGTCATTTTTTGCATGGCATTCTATCTCCTATCTCTGAGCCTTTGTACTTTATGTCTCTCTCATCTAGAATGCTTTACCTTCCACTTGTGCCACTTAGCTTTCTTGGATTCCTTCAAGACTCAGATGAAATTTCCCCTTGCAAAAAAGGTTCTCAATGTTCTCCCAGCTACCTTTCCCCTTTAATATCATCTTCCAACTGCACTGCATAGATCTAAAATTATATTCCAATTCTTATCATTTTTTATTAGATATGTCTCAACCTTAAGGTCCCTACTCCAACTGTTATAGTTTTGCCATCAACTTCTCCCTCTAGTTCAGTGAAATTTTCCCTCAGATATTTAGATGCTATAATATTTGATGAATAAACATAAATATCAATATTACTTTGTTATCAATGGTACCCTTAAATATAATATAATAAATTTGCTTATCTTTCTTGGCACATCAAAGTTTTACTGTTACTTTATCTGAGAGATCATGATTAATACTACTATTTGTTTATTTTAAATCATCTGATTTATATTAAATCATGTTACAGCCCCTCATTTTTATTCTGTATGAATCTTTGTTTCAAGTGTAAAATAACATACTGCTGACTTCTCCCATTCTACTACCCTGATCCATTTTATGGGTATCTATTTCATCTACATTCAGTTACGGATATTAATTGTGTTTTCCTCCATCATATACTTATACTTTCCCCCCTCTTTGCTCCCAGTCCCATTCTTTGCAGAGGTGGGAAAAGAAAGGAATTGGAACAAAACTTGTATTTTATCATTGAAACACACTATTTCTACTCCTCTGCCCCACCTTTTTTCACCAAAAATAGGCTGTAATTACTTTTTTTATCCTCCATTTTAAATGTACCCTTTGAAGTTGAGATTTCTTTTGCTTGTGAGTTTCCCACTCCAGATCTGCTCTCCTTCTTAAACCCTCCTCTCCCCTTTCACTTACTCTATCATTTCCTTGTTTAGTTTAATAAATTTTCTACTCCAAATAGCTTGATTATTCAACCTTCCTTTGTAAGATTCAAATAAGAGAATAAAATTTCTGCTTCCTCTTTCCCCTTCCTCAGTGTTTTATGTTCTCATGAACCCTAATTATGTAAAAAATTAAGTTCCTGGGGGCAGTTGGGTGGTACAGTGGATAAAGCACCAGTTCTGAAGTCAGGAAGGCCCAAGTTCAAATTTGACTTCATTCACCTTGGGCAAGTTAATTAACCCCATTCATTGCCTTGTGAATTCCCAACCCCCACCCAAAAGAAAAAATTAAGTTCCTGCTCCTTGTTCCAAATTTTATTAGAGAGCATTCCTCTTTCCTGAGTTTTTCTTTTTTTTTTCTTAAAACCAATGAAACAGAATGACACTCCTTGTGTCCTTATGTTTAATTCCCTTTTTGACACATAGAGCATTAATCTCTTTTCTAATTTAGCACCTTCGAATTTGTTCAAATTTAATCCCTTCTCAATTTCTATGCCTTCTGTGTTTGTACTTTAGAGTTTCTACTCAACTCTGGTCTTATCAGGAATGTCTCAAAATCCTATCTAGTCTATTAAAATTCTATTCTTTTGCCATGAAATTACATTGTCTTGTAATAACTTATTTCTGCTTGTCTTTATCTTTTGGCTTTTGAAATATTATATTCCAAGATTTTTGCTCCCTTAAAAGAAATTACAAAAGTTTTGTATGATTCTGTATTTTCTTGGTACTTGAACTTTCTTTCAGGATGCTTATAGACAGACTTTCTTGGTTTGACTTGGACATTCTGGATGGATATGACATTTTTAGATGTTTTCTGTTTATATTTTAGAATCTATTTTAGGAGATGATTAATGAGCTATTTTAATTTTCATCTTGCCCTCTAGTTACAATAGATCTGGAAAGCTGTTTTGTTTTACAGTTTCTTGAAATATGGCAGGCAATTTTTCCCCCTTTGGTGATGGTTTTCAGGTAGTACAGTGGTTCTTGTATCTCTCAGTCTGCTTTCCAATTGAGATGGTTTTTTGATAGTTTTAAATACTTTAATTCTTTTTTTCCTATCTTTTCAATATTTTGATTTTGTTCTAAATTTTTTGTTGTGACTTGGTGCCATTGAATTCTGATTATTTCATTATATTTTTGAGTGAGTTCACTAACTGGGCAAGTTTTCCACTTTCTATTCTAAATTATTTAGTCTCCCAATTTTTTTTCCTATCACAGCTCTTAATTCCAAATTCATTTTTAATGACATGTTTCACTTCTTCCATTCTTGTAATCCTTTTATGCAAATCATTTTTATCTTTGCATCTCTGCTTATACTTGTTATAGTCACTTCTTTCATCTTGGGTTTCTCTTAACTTGTAGTATTTCATTGTGATTGCTGTTTTCCTGTTTATTCATATTTTCCATCAGTTTTAGGTTCTTTTACCAGGGTTTATGCTAGCTTCTTCTGTTAAATACTTGATTGGATGGAGTAGCTTGCTTATCCAATGTTAATCTTTACAATTTGGTTCTATATGGGTGTATATGGGAGATCAGGACTCCTCTGCAACTTACATGTCACCATATTTGCCATATGTGAGATGAAGGAATAGAAGTGCAACAGTCTGTCCCAGTCAAATTGCTATCCCTGTGCATTAAATAATGTTGGTGTTCAGTCATTTCTATCATGCCCAACATTTTGTGATTCCATTTGAGATTTTCTTGGCAAAGATATGGTTTGCCATTTCCTTCTCCATTTTCAGGCATTCAGAATTCAGGCAAACAGAATTAAGTGATTTGCCCAGAGTCACAGAGCTAGTAAGTCTGAGGCCAGATTTGACTCACAAAGATAAGTCTTCCTAATTCTTGGTACAGAATTGTATCATTTAGCTACCCATATTAAATTTAAACAGAAATTCTGATACTTTTTTTCTCATACCCCAAAGCAACATCTTATGCCCCTAGATCCAACACAGAAACATGTCAGGTTTGCCATATTTTGACAGATTCTGGTTAAATATGTCCCCAACATATTTCTTCCTTGACTCTAAAGTGAGGGTTTTTAACCTGGGATTCATGATTTTTTAAAATTATTTTTATTTTTTTCTCTGATTACATAAAAAAAACAAGTTTAAAAATTCACTTTTAAAACCTTGAGTTCATCTTCCGGCCAAGATGGCGGAGAGAAGACAGGCACAGTTCTAAAGTCCCCTGATCTCTTCCCCATCTATCACATGAAACAAACCTCTTAAAAGAAATCCAACCCACAAAACCCAGAAAGAAAAGATAGGAGAAAGAACATCTACCTCCGTATTTGTCTCCGGCAGCAGCTTTGGCCAAATTTGGGCAAGTGAGTCTAGGCTCAGAGGGAGGATCAGCCCCGGATCAGCCACATTAACAGCTGAATTGGAAGCAGGAGTCTGAGGGCCGGAGAGAGGGACCTGCTGGATCAGCGGTGGGGCTGGATGAAAGGGGCTTGGGTCCGCGGGGAAGCAGAGGCGCTAGTGTTGGTGCTGTCCCCCTGGAGCTTGGGGAGCAGGCTGGGGGGAGAGTCCTGGTGCGGGAGAGTGAGGACACCATCGCTGGGCTCCTCAGGTCTGAGGAACTCTGAGTCCACACCTCCATTGCACAGAGGCCTCTTCTCAAACAAACAAATGCAAACTACTTCTGCCTCAGGCCCAGGTGTGTGAGCAAAAGAACCTGCCCAGCCGAGGAATCACCTCAGGCCAGGGTAAAGCCCACCACTGATTGAAGGCAAAAGAATTCAATAGCTCCAACTCCTCCCTCAAGCAAAGGGAGAAGGCCTCGCAACCAAGATCACAGACACCCCAGAGAGGGCAACCAGCACCTCCTACTGGCCAGCCAGAGAAACTGCACTCAGTAAAGCCTTTAGCGATCTCAAGCCCAGGTGAACCAGCCCCACCCAACACAAGGTCTTAGCATAATGAAGAAGGGTCAGCGGAAAGGTGGATCCATAGAAAAATTCCTGGAAGGGAAAGACCCCAACTCAGAGAGACCTGGAATCTCTGAGGAGAATACAATCTGGTCTCCAGCACAGAAAGACTTCCTTGAAGAAATAAGGAAGGAGCTTAAAAATTTGGGAGAGACAATTAATACCTTGCAACAAGAAAACAAAACCTTAGAAAGTACAATTGGACAAACACAAAAGGAGAATAAATCTCTCAGATCATCAATTGGACAATATCAAAATGAGAATAATTCTCTCAGATCCTCAAATGAGCAAATGCAAAAAGAAATTAATTCTCTCAAAGCCTCAATTGGTCAAATGGAAGGCTCTTTCAAAAGTAGAATTGACCAATTGGAAAAGGAGTTACAAAAGGTTAATGAAGAAAACTCCTCCCCCCAAAAAAAATAATGGAGTCTACAGAAACTAATGACTCCATGAGACAGCAAGAGTCAGTTAAACAAAATCAAAAAATAGAAAAATAGAAGCAAAAGTAAAATACCTCATCAACAAAACCACTGACCTCGAGAATAGATCGAGGAGGGGCAACCTGAAAATTATAGGACTTCCTGAAAACTCTGAAGAGAAAAAAAGCCTGTACTTAATATTACAGGATCTAGTGATGGAAAACTGCCCTGATATCATGGAATCAGAGGGCAAAGTAATTATTGAAAGAGTATATAGATCCCCACCAGAAAAAGATCCTAAAATGAAAACACCAAGGAATGTTGTGGCCAAACTTCAGAACTATCAGATAAAAGAGAAAATCCTGCAAGCAGCCAGAAAGAAACAATTTAAATATCAAGGAGCCACAGTAAGGATCATGCAGGACCTGGCTGCATCAACTTTAAGGGATCGAAGGGCCTGGAACGAGATATTTCGAAGAGCACGGGAGCTTGGAATGCAGCCAAGAATCTACTTTCCTGCAAAGCTGAGCCTTCTCTTCCAGGGAAAAAGATGGACATTTAATGAAATGGAAGAATTCCAAAAATTTCTGATGAAAAGACCAGAGCTAAACAGAAAATTTGGACATCAAACAGGAGGTTCAAGAGACACATGAAAAGGTAAAAAAAGGAGGGGGGGCAGTAAAAGGGAAAAAAAATGCAATCCAGTAAGTTGAAACTGGCTATATCCCAGCGGGGGGCTGGGGAAGATTCTCATAAACGTTGAGAAATGTAACTCTAACAGAGAGAATACACACCTAGCCAGAAATGATGGACATTCATGACCTATCCATGAGACTACTATCTAATGGGATGTAACTGGCTTTAACCCCACTTGGGAGAAAGACTCTAATAACTCTCAGAAATTTTGACTTTATTTGATAGAATATACAGAACTAGAAGGGACAGACACTCAGCATTTTCTATGACTTAGATAGAATGATCTACAAAAAAACACTACCTCCCTAAAAAGGGGGACAGGAAAGAGATGGGAGGAGGGAGGGGATTGAATGGGGTAAATCTCATTACACTAAGAGGTACAAAAAACCTGTGGTAATAGAGGGGAAGAAGGGAGTAGATAAGAAACACCTGAATTTCTTCTTATCAGACTTGGTTTAAAGTCAACCTACACATACTCAGTTAACTTATAAAACATCTAACCTGTCAAGTATTAAAAGGGGAAAAGGGGAGGGAGGGACAGAGAAAGGGAAGGGGAGTGGGGGAAATAAGGGGAAATAACAAAAGGAAGGAAAGAGAAAAGGGGAAAAGGGAAAGGGGAAAGAAAGGGGAGGGGGTGATATAGGAGGGCAAATACACTGAAGGGGCTGGTTTTCAGAAACAAAAGACTGGGGAATATGAATAAAAGAGGGGAAAGGGGGAAAATACAAACAGAGGGAAGGTAGCACTGAGGGCAATAAAGAATTAGTAATCATAACCTTGAATGTGAATGGGATGAACTATCCCTTAAAACGTAAGCAAATAGCAGAGTGGATTAAAAACCAGAATCCTACAATATGCTGCTTACAAGAAACTCATTTGAAGCAGAGAGATACATATAGAGTAAAGGGAAAAGGTTGGAGCAAAATATATTTTGCTTCAGCTGAAGTAAAAAAAGCAGGGGTAGCAATCCTTATCTCAGACAAAGCAGCAGCAAAAAAAGATAGCGTTAAAAGAGATAAGGAAGGAAACTTTATCCTCCTAAAAAGTACCATAGACAATAAAGTCATTTCAATATTGAATATATATGCACCCAGTGGGAAAGCACCCAAATTCTTAGAAGAGAAGCTGAAAGAATTACAGGAAGACATAGACAGCAAAACTCTACTAGTGGGAGACCTCAACCTCCCACTATCAGATCTAGATAAATCGAATCATAAAACAAACAAGGAAGAAATTAGGGAGGTAAATAGGTTGTTAGAAAAATTAGATATGGTAGACTTATGGAGGAAACTGAATGGGGATAGAAAGGAATATACCTTTTTCTCTGCAGTACATGGAACTTATACAAAAACTGACCATGTATTAGGACATAAAAACCTAATGATCAACTGCAGAAAGGCAGAAATAGTGAATACATCTTTCTCAGATCACAATGCAATAAAAAGTCATATGCAATACTGGGCCAAGGAGATATGGACCCAGAACAAATTGGAAACTGAATAACCTCATTTTAAAAAATGAGTGGACCAAAAAACAAATTATAGAAAGAATTAACCATTTTATCATAGATAATGATAATAATGAAACAACATACCAAAACCTATGGGATTCATTCAAAGCGACTCTCAGGGGATATATTATAGCTTTAAATGCTTATATGAATAAATTGGAGAAAGAGGAAATCAATGAACTAAACATGCAACTAAAAAAATTAGAGAAAGAACAAATCAAAAATCTCCAATTAAATACCAAATTAGAAATTCTAAAAATTAAAGGAGAAACTAATAAAATTGAAAGCAAAAAACTATTGAATTCATAAATAAAACCAAAAGTTGGTATTATGAAAAAAAACAATAAAATTGATAAACCACTGGTCAATTTGATTAAAAAAAAGAAAGAAGAAAACCAAATGGCTAGTATCATAAATGAACAAGGTGAACTCACAATCAATGAGGAGGAAACTAAAGTAATAATTCAAAATTATTTTGCCCAACTTTATGCCAATACATTTGATAATCTAAGTGAAATGGATGAATATTTACAAAAATATAAGTTGCCCAGGTTAAATGAAGAAGAGATTAAATACCTGAACAACCCTATCTCAGAAAAAGAAATTCAGCAAGCCATTAGTGAACTCCCTAAAAAAAAATCTCCAGGGCCTGATGGATTCACAAGTGAATTCTACCAAACATTTAAGGAACAATTGGTTCCAATCCTATATAAAATCTTTGGAAAAATAGGGAAAGATGGAACTCTGCCTAACTCTTTCTATGAAACCAATATGGTACTGTTACCTAAACCAGGAAGAGTTAAAACAGGGAAAGAAAATTATAGACCTATTTCCCTGATGAATATAGATGCAAAAATCCTAAATAAAATCTTAGCAAAATGATTACAAGTCATCACTAGGATAATGCATTATGATCCAGTAGGATTTATTCCAGGAATGCAGGGTTGGTTCAATATTAGGAAAACTGTTAGTATACTCAATTATATCAACAACAAACCTATACCTATCAGATATCATATGATGATATCAATAGATGCTGAAAAAGCTTTTGACAAAATACAGCATCCATTCCTATTAAAAACACTAGAGAGTGTAGGAATAAATGGACTGTTCCTTAGAATAATTAGCAGTATCTATCTGAAACCATCAACAAGCATTATATTCAATGGTGAGAGGCTAGAGGAATTCCCAATAAGATCAGGGGTCAAACAAGGGTGCCCATTATCACCACTACTATTCAATATTGTATTAGAAATGTTAGCATCAGCAATTAGAGAAGAAAAAGAAATTAAAGGAATTAGAATTGGGAAGGAAGAGACAAAACTCTCGCTCTTTGCAGATGACATGATGGTCTACCTAGAGAATCCCAAGAAATCATCTAAAAAACTACTGGAAACAATTAGCAATTTTAGCAAAGTTGCAGGTTATAAAATAAATCCTCAACTTTTCTAAATTTGTCTAGCAAGAAACAGCAGGAAGAGCTAGAAAGTGAAATCCCATTCAAAGTAACCTCAGACAATATAAAATATTTGGGAGTCTATTTGCCAAGACAGACTCAGAATCTTTTTGAAAACAATTATAAAACACTTCTCACACAAATTAAATTAGATTTAAATAACTGGGCAAATATCAACAGCTCATGGATAGGGAGAGCTAATATAATAAAAATGACAATTCTACCAAAACTAAACTATCTGTTTAGTGCCCTACCAATCAAAATTCCAAAAAATTACTTTAACGAGTTAGAAAAAATTGTAAGTATAAATTCATATGGAGAAATAAAAGTCAAGAATTGCCAGGAGCTTAATGAAAAAAAAGTGCAAAGGAAGGTGGCTTAGCCCTACCCGATCTAAAATTATAAAGCATCAGTCATCAAAACTGTTTGGTATTGGCTAAGAAATAGAGTGGTGGACTAGTGAAATAGACTAGGTGTAAAAGCAGGAGATGATTATAGTAATCTGCTGTTTTATAAACCCAAAGAGTCTGGCCATTGGGATAAAAACTCCCTCTTTGATAAAAATTGCTGGGATAATTGGAAGTTAGTATGGAAGAAACTTAGATTAGACCAACACCTCACACCCTTTACCAAGATAAGATCCAAATGGTTATGGGACATAGACATAAAAAAACAATACTATAAGCAAATTAGAAGATCAAGGATTAGTCTACCTGTCAGATCTATGGAAAGGGGAACAGTTTATGACTAAAACCAATTAGATGATTTCAATTACATTAAATTAAAAAGCTTTTGCACAGATAAAACCAATGTAACCAAGATCAAAAGAAATGTAATAAATTGGGAAAGAATCTTTACAACTAATGATTCTGACAAAGGACTCATTTCTAAAATATACAGAGAACTGAGTCATTTTTTTATTTTTTTTATTTTGTTTTTTAGGTCTTTGCAAGGCAAATGGGGTTAAGTGGTTTGCCCAAGGCCACACAGCTAGGTAATTATTAAGTGTCTGAGGCTGGATTTGAACTCAGGTACTCCTGACTCCAGGGCTGGTGCTCTATCCATTGTGCCACCTAGCTGGCCCCCAAGTCATATTTTTAAAACAAAAGCCATTCCCCAATTGACAAATGGTCAAAGGATATGCAAAGGCAATTTACAGATGAGGAGATAAAAGTAATCCATAGCCATATGAAAAAATCCTCTAAATCATTAATTATTAGAGAAATGCAAATTAAAGCTTCTCTAAGGTACCACCTCACACCTCTCAGATTGGCCAGTATGACCAGGAAGGATAATGATCATTGTTGGAAGGGATGTGGGAAATCTGGGACACTATTACACTGTTGGTGGAGCTGTGAACTCATCCAACCCTTCTGGAGAGCTATTTGGAACTATGCCCAAAGGGCAACAAAAATGTGCATACCCTTTGACCCAGCAATAACACTACTGGGTCTATACCCTGAAGAGATGAAGAAAAAGGGTAACATTACTTGTACAAAAATATTTATAGCAGCCCTGTTTGTGGTGGCAAAGAATTGGAAATCCAGTAAATGTCCTTCAATTGGGGAATGGCTTAGCAAACCATGGTATATGTATGTCATGGAACACTATTGTTCTATTAGAAACCAGGAGGGACGGGATTTCAGGGAAACCTGGAGGGATTTGCATGAACTGATGCTGAGTGAGATGAGCAGAACCAGAAAAACACCGTACACCCTAACAGCAACATGGGAGTGATGTTCAACCTTGAAGGACTTGCTCATTCCATCAGTGCAACAGTCGGGAACAATTTTGAGCTGTCTGCAAAGGAGAGTACCATCTGTATCCAGATAAGAAGCTGTGAAGTTTGAACAAAGTGCAAGCACTAAGCCCCTTAATTTAGAAAAAATACAGATATCTTATTGTCTGATCTTGTTACCTCTTAGACTTCTATTCTCTTTAAGGATATGATTTCTCTCTTATCACACCCAATTTGGATCAAGGTACAACATGGAAACAAAGTAAAGACTGACAGATTGCTTTCTGTGGGGGGGGGGGGAAGCAAGATTGGGGGGGAATTGTAAAACTCAAATACTATCTTTAATAAAAATTAATTTAAAATTAAAAAAAAACCTTGAGTTCCAAATTGTCTCCCTTCACTTCCATTCCAATCTCCCTCATTGAAAAAGCAAAGTTATCTGATATTGATTAAAAATGTGTAGTCATGAAAAAAATCACAATAGTCATATTGTAAAACTAAACATAACCCCCCAAAAAAAACAGTCTCATGAAAAATAAAATATATTTCAATCTGTTCTCAGATACCATCATCTCTCTCTTTAGGATGGACAGTATTCTTTATCCATGAACTTTTTAAAATAGTATTTTGATAAGTAGATTTCAATATAATTAGTCTTCTTTAGGCAGGCAGGTGACACCATAGATACAGTGGAGGAGTCAGGAAGACCCGAGTTCAAATGTGACTTCGGTGTGACTCTGGGCAAGTCATTCAACCCTATTTGCCTCAGTTTCCTTATCTGTATAATGAAGGAAAGAGCAAACCACTTCAGTATCTTTGCCAAGAAAACCCCAAAGAGGATCATGAAGAATTAGACATGACTGAAACAAATGAATAACAAAAAAATTTTTGCAGTGGCATCATAAGAAGGCTAAATCCAAATATTCCTCTCATAAGCTTAGAGTACACTCCCACATAATTCCACAAAGCATCAATGAGAAGAATAGGAATAACAACAGCATTCACTAAACATAGGGAGCACATTGGTAAGACAACTCATTTCCAGTACTGTGGAGTCCCAGTATCCTTTCTCTTCTCATGATATGCTCATGTTGCTACCACTGGGTGAAATATCTATGCTTATCAAGTCACTCAGTGGGGTTCCCTGAGCTTATTTCTTTTCACAACTCAATTTCTGTGACTAATGAAAAGCCTGAAAAACAGAGTTTTCTGGATAATCAATAATCAATTTATCAATTATGTTAGCAAATAATAAATTAATTGTCAGTGGACTCCCTCAGTAACCAAAAATAAAACCATGGAGATCCTTGAATGCTTAAATACCTTCAGAAAAGAAAGTGTCTCTGACAGGTAAAAATCAATATTTATGGATGAACAATTAATGAGGGGAGGGCATATTAATGAAGAAGTGGGTCAAAAGTCTTCAACTCCTCCTTTTGAGGTGAGGCTCAGTCACTTCTAGCAATCTGGAGAAAGGAATTCATCTATAGTCAAACCACTCTGGATGGTTTTCTCCTTCATAAACTGGATCATCTTTGATTCTAATTAAGGGTTCCAACAACAGGAACTTATTTCCTAAAGGTAAGCATTCACCTAGATTAGATTCTTTTGTAAGGTCTTCTAGTTGGGTGGGGTCCTGCCCAAGATTGAAGAGCATGTACTCAGAGGATGAGTTTATCTCATCTATCAACAATATTCTTTAGAAAGTGACTATGACTTGCAAGGGCCGGTCTCTGAATGAGGAAATAGGTGAACTCTCAATTCTAATTTAATAATTGGTAATTAATATAATAGAAAAATATTCATTTCTCTCATTTTCCATGACCAAAACTATTCCTCTTAGCTCATAAAGCTCCAGTCTTTTGCCATGACTGGTCTATTTACTAAACCTATAACTCAGAATTCTATATCCTATCTATATGTCTTAGACAGGGTGACCCCATTCCCACATGGAGGATACACTCCCCTCTCCACTTATGCCTCTTATAATCCTTAGCTTCCTATAAGGCTTAAGTTTATATGCCACCTCTTATGGGAAGCTTCTCTTCGTTCCCCTAGCTGTTCAGATTTTTTCCTCAAATTATGTGTAAGCCAGCAGTCACCAAATCACAGATCACACACACACACACACACACACACACACACACACACACACACACACAAAATCAGCAAAATTAAAGTCAATTAAGGGATGTAATTGGTTGTTTTTTGAATCTGTACTCATTGTGCCAAGTTAATACCCTACACATAAAATGCTCTTAATAAATTAAATAAATTCTCTTGGAGCAGCATGGGTTCTAATGAAACTCAGATTCAATCCAATATCAATGTAAATCTAGTAGAGTTTGAGTGGAAATTGATTGAGAAAAATTGTTTAATTTCTTTGTTGATCATTAGGTCAAGTGATATGCTCACCACTCTCAATTCTCCTTTCCCCATTTGCTATGTGAAAGTAAATGCAATCAAAAAAAAAAAGAAAAAAAAAAAGAAAGTAAATGCAATCAATGAAATATAACCTGAATGTGAAAACCAGGGAGGGGAAAGGGTAGAGAAAATAATAGTATATAAAAAGAACACTGGCTCAAAAGTTCAAATTCCATTTCAGTTACTTTCTACCTATATAAGTGACATAACTAAGATTCAGTTTCTTCATTTGTAAAATGGAGATGGAACTAGAATATTTCTAAATTTCTATCTTCCTGCCCTTTGTCTATGAGCTAGGAACAGCCCTCTTTCCCTACTTTAACATGTACTCATTAAGCTGAGTGCAATGCCCTAATGGAAATTATTCCAACTATTGGGTGTTATAGGAATGCATCCTTTTTCTTTCCTTATACTTTTCAGAGTTCACTTGCTCCTCAAATTACCTAACACTGCCTAAATAAACAAGATCTCTGAACCTTCTAATTTCTCATTCTAAGTTTGATTGATCTTTCTCTTTAACCCTTCTATAATTTATCAAGTATACCTGTTTGCCAATGCTAAACCAACCTGTTGATTCCAAGCTTATCTGGAGGTAAGGGAAAGGGTACTCTGGATAGATGACTAGAAAATCAGGAAGACCTGAATTTAAATGCAGTCTAAGTTCCAAGCTGTGTGACTCAAGGCAAGTCATTTAACCTTACCCATTTCCCCCTCAGTATAATAACATCTTCCTAGGCTTTTTCTGAGGATGTTTGTTAAATGCTTTGCAAACCTTAAAATGCTACGTAAACTTGCAAAAAACCTAAAAAAAAAAAAACCCATTAATTAAAAAAAGGACGGCTAAGTGGTGTAGTGGATAGAGCACAAGCCCGGAGTCAAGAGTACCTGAGTTCAAATCAGGCCCCAGTCACTTAATAATGATCTAGCTGTGTGGCCTTGGGCAAGCCACTTAACCCCATTTGCCTTCCAAAAATCTAAATAAATAAATACACAAACAAACAAATGAAGGAATGAATGAAGAAAGAAAGAAAGAAAGAAAGAAAGAAAGAAAGATGCTATAGAAAGAAAGAAAGAAAAAAGAAGGAAAGAAAAGAAAGAAGGAAAGAAAGATGCTATGGAAGGAAAGAAAGAAAGAAAGAAAGAAAGAAAGAAAGAAAGAAAGAAAGAGAAAGAAAGATGCTATGGAAAGAAAGAAAGAAAGAAAAAGAAAGAAAGAAAGAAAGAAAGAAAGAAAGAAAGAAAGAAAGAAAGAAAGAAAGAAAGAAAGAAAGATGCTATGGAAAGAAAGAAACAAAGAAACAAAGAAAGAAAAGAAAAATGCTATAGAAAGAAAGAAAAAAGAAAGAAGAAAGAAAAGAAAGAAAGATTCTATGGAAAGAAAGAAAGAAAGAAAGAAAGAAAGAAGGAAGGAAGGAAAGAAAGATGCTATAGAAAGAAAGAAGGAAAGAAAGATGCTATAGAAAGAAAGAAAGAAGGAAAGGAAGGAAGGAAAGAAAGAAAAAGAAAGGAAGAAAGAAAGAAAGGAAAAATGCTATAGAAAGAACGAAAAAAGAAAGAAGAAAAGAAAGATGCTATGGAAAGAAAGAAAGAAAGAAAGAAAGAAAGAAAGAAAGAAAGAGAGAGAGAGAGAGAGAGAGAAAGATGCTATAGAAAGAAAGAAGGAAAGGAAGGAAGGAAAGAAAGAAAAAGAAAGAAAGGAAGAAAGAAAGAAAGAAAGAAAGAAAGAAAGAAAGAAAGAAAGAAAGAAAGAAAGAAAGAAAGAAAGAAAGAAAGAAAGAAAGAAAGAAAGAAAGATGTAAATGCTAGCCAGCTGATCTTATAAGGCAGGCACCTTTAGAGTCTCAGCACTTAATAATGAATGTTCATTTTAAATTCTGGGCCCATTTCCAGAGATTATATTCACATGAGAAACAGAAGGCTGAAAGAGGTGCTCAATTAAAAAAAATTAAAAAGCAAAGCAAAGTCAACTTTCCTTTCCAAGGAGCACTGCCATGATGGGAAGGCCGGCTTTCAGGAGCCCTCAGAGCCTCGAGGCGGGATGCCGCGGCGGGAGCAGAGGGTCTCCATCCGGGTGCCCGCGGCGACTTCCGGCTGCACACACACACACACACACACACACACACACACACACACACACACACGCGCCCGGACCCGGGGAGGACAGGCCCCGCCCTGGGTGGGGGGGGGAGCCGCTCCCAGCATCCTCCACGCCGAGTTTGATAGAGCAACAAAGAGCAAGTGATGCGGAGGGGCGGCCCACGAGTGCGGGCCGCTCCACGAGACACAAGGGTCGCGGCCGCAGAGGGACCATGAGTTTTGCGAGCAGCATATTGGATGAAGATGATCTCAGCGAAAGGCAGGTGGTGGAACACATGTCATTCAGACCCGAAGAAAAACTGCCCAGCGAAGATCCAAACAGGACTTACGACAGCAACGAAGTCGAAGGGTATTCCGACGGGGTCCACCCGCTTTCTGACGGGGCCTACGCGCTGGATACTGCGAGTATGCGATCCAGCACGTCCTCCCAATTACAAAACCAGGTAAAGGGGGTCCGGGGGTCCGCGGGGCCCCGCCCCCTCCTTTCCGGAAGCGCATGTGGGAATGGAGCCGGATGTTGTCCGCCATCCTTGTGGGCCCCTCGGCCTAACGGCCGCGGCCTTTCTCTTCCCCCTCACCCTCCCAACGAGTGTGGAAAAGAAGCTGCCAGTCCCGGGGCCTGTGTGGCGCAGTGCTTCGTGGGGTGCCAATGGGGGATGGGGACGGGACGTTGGGGGGACTTTACATTCAGCTCCGGAGCCCTCTCGTTTTTTGTGGGGGGGTTTTTTTTTGCAAGGAAAATGGGGTTAAGTGGCTTGTCCAAGGCCACACAGCTAGGTCATTATTAAGTGTCTGAGACCCGATTTGAACCCAGGTACTCCTGACTTCAGCCCACAAGTTCTAAAGCTCTCCAAGTCTCAGTTGATGCCGTGTTTCTCCTTCCACGAAAGACTTGGGTAATAGGGATATTTATTTGTTTGTTTGTTATTTGACTGTTTTTTAATTGATGTTTTATTTTTACAAATATGTTATAAAGTTTTTCAACCTTCATCCATATTCATTCCTTCCACCCTTCCTTTTCACCCCACCCCCTCCCCTCAACATCAAACGGTCATACATACATTTGTGATAAATATGTTTACAGAGTAGTCATTTTCCATATGAGGAATTGGGATGAAAAGAAAGAGATACATAAGAGACATTTTTTCTAAAGTGTTCATCAGATTCTGAGGTTTTTTTAATTTTTGTTTTGTTTTTCTTCCGCTTCATGGGAATAACATTGCCCATAGAGGATCTAATACGGTTGTCCTAACTCTCTGAACTGCTGAGAGCAGCTGCTTCCATCCAGTTTGATCATCTCACAATGTTGTTGTTGTTAATGTGTACATTGTTCTCTTGGTTCTACTCCCTTGGCTTAGCATCAGATCCTGTAACTCATTCCATGCTTCTCTAGAGTCTGGCCATTTATAGTTTCTTATAGAACAATAAAATTCCATAGTATTCTTGTATCATAACTTGTTCAGCCATCCCCCAGTTGATAGGCATCTCCTCAATTTCCATTTCTTTGCCACTACAAAAAGAACTACTATGAATATTTTGGAACATGTAGGACTTTTCCCATTTTTTTTTTTGATTTCTTCTGGAAAGGCCTAGAATTAGAATTGCTGGGTCAAAGGGAATGAACGTTTTTATTGCTTTTTGGGCATAGTTACATATTATTCTCCAAAATGGTTGGATCAGTTCACAACTTCACCAGCATTGCATTAATGTCCCAATCGTCCCATAACCTCTCCAACATTGATCATTTTCCCTTTTTTGTCATCTTAGCCAATCTGATAGATATGAGGTAATACCTCATTGTTTTAATTTGCATTTCTCTTATATATGTATGTATGTATGTATGTATGTATGCATATATGTGTATATGTTGAGCTCCCCTGTCCACCAGGGGATTCATTCAGCTCAGGAGAGAAAAAGAAACACATATACACTCAGATGGGGATACTAGCAGGACAACTAGCAGAGCCATTTATTGAAAGTATCAAACAGTTCTCATAGCAGAAAACCACAAAATTAGCATACAGGATAAAAACAATGATGTAACTCTATTTTGGGCAGGATGTAACCTAGCAGGATGTAACTCAGGTCAAGAAGTTCCAGAACAGGGCTGTCAACAAGTGAGGCTACAAATGATGCAGTTGTCTTATCAAATCAGATTTCCATGGAAAGCCTTCAGTTGGAGGGCCACCAAAGCTTAAGTCTTAGTCATAATTGACCTCCAACACAAGCTTGCTGAAACAAAAATCAACACTTCCCTCTTTTTCGGTTTACACAACAAGCTCACAATTACCCAACCTGATGCTCAACCTGGGTTATACAATTCTGAATTCTATTGATAGTATATATAGTAGCTTTGGTTACAGCAAAAATATTTTGATTAAACTTGGAAAACAGCAAAGTAGAAACATCCAAAGAATCAATATATGTCTGATCTTGTTATCTCTTATACTCTATGTTTCTTCCTTAAGGATATGATTTCTCTCTCATCACACTCAATTTGAATCAATGTACAGCATGGAAACAATGTAAAGACTGGAAAATTGCCTTCGGGGGGAAGTAAGATGGGGGGGAAATATCGTAAAATTCAAAATTAAATAAATAACTAAATAAAAGAGAATCAATATAAGACACAATTACATAATACTCTGGGACCAATGCCCAAAGAGGGTAGGATGATGAAACCACTTAATCATCTTATTGGCTGTCTTTTCAGGAATCAAGTCCCACTCAGAGGCTTCTTGGATGTCTTTAGCCAACTTATACAAATCATCAGTATCAAAAGATAATTCTTTAAAATGAGAGACAAACAACAAATGATCAATATCATAATTATAACAATCTGAAAACAAATAATATCATGTAACCATGTACCAATTATAGGTGGAAAAGACAGCAAATCATACAATGTCTTGCTCAAATTTATATATTCTTCCCTAACACAAATTGTTCATTACAAACGATTGTAATGCATTAATCGAATGATAAAGATTTTCTTAAAGTCTTCTTCTGAGCCTTAAATGCTCTAGTAACATTTTCTGACAATTCTTGAGTATATTTTGCTTTTATCTTTTCCTTATTCCTCAATTCTTCACATACACATGCTCAAATAATGCAGTTGTAACAGTTAATATTATTTCCCCTCTTTTTCTCAGTAAAAGTCACAAATTTCTCTATATGGGGTGTGATACTATTTAAGCCAGAACAATTATACCTAACTTCTCAACATCTCTTCTTTGATATTCCCAATAATAACTTTGTTATATCTCAAACAATTTTCAGCTTCTCTTCAGTCATACTTTTCTCTCCATAGTATAGTTTTGAATATGTCCAATATTCAGTTCCTTTTGCACTCACCAAATTGTTCACAATTAATATAAGAATCACAAGTTGTTCTATAAGTCCATTTTGTGCTTTCCTTTTTGTGTGGTCTGTCCTTTCTCTTATGCTTTCTTTTTCAATTTCTTAAGTGTGAGTTATTCATTTTCTGTATTACTTTGATCATCTGGTCTGCACGGTCTGATGTTCCTTCCTGACATCCAGACAATTTCTCCATCTGTGGACAAAACAAAAGTATACCCTCGACCCCAGGGTTGATCAAGTCCTTTCCAATGTCTATCTTTTGTACCCTTCCACATTACTCTGTGAGTACTTTTAATATTATTTATTATGTTATCTATGGTAATTTTGTAACCAAAGTGTTTTTCAATCAGAGTTATCATCTAAAGTCAAATAGTTAATGAATACAATGCTTTATTTAGGTGTGCCCAGTATCTGCTCTCCCACATTCCCCCTTTTCTGTTTATGTAGGAATATTTATAATGACCTACTCTTCCTCTCAATTAACCCATGGGAATTATAAGGAATCCCTGTAATATGTTTTATATTGTAATATAGACAGAATTGTTTAAATGCCATAGAAGTATATCCAGGGCCATTATCTGTTTTTATAGATTTTGGTGTCCCTGTAAAGCAATAGAATAAATGATCAATCACACCTTGAGTAGCCTCTGAACTTTGTGCTGTTGCTATTGTATATGAACTAAATGTATCTACAGTAACATGAATAGATTTCATTTTTCCAAAAGGTGCATCCATCTGCCATAATTCATTAGGAGTTTGGCTTCTAGGATTCTTAAAATAATTTGGAGGGATAGGTAGATACCCCTTTGTGGAAAGGATTTTACTATATTCCTAGCTTGCTCTCTGGTGATTTTTAATTCTTCCTTTTAGTAAAGAGGCAATATGATTACTTTCATTATAGATAGATAGATAGATAGATAGATAGATAGATAGATAGATAGATAGATAGATAGATGATAGATAGATAGATCCAGACAATCCAGGGTGGGAATTTATATGTTCAAATAAAAAAAGAATTGTATCTATTTCTACTAACTAATTAGTAATTCTTTAAAGAGTTGATATAATACCACATCAGTGCTATGATTAATAAAGGTTGTTTCTATGCATCTGACGACATGATAATCATACTTACTATCTGTAAAAATGTTAAGGAGTTGTGGTCATTCTCCTAATAGCAATAATATAGCATATAATTGCTTTTCTATCATTGCATATATGCTTGGACCTACAGGTTTAGAATAAGGTCCATTACATTGTTTAAAAAATTCAGGGAACCCAGAGGGTCATTTCCCTCATTATTGCTACAAAGCAATCAATCATTAGTTCTAGGCTCAAATATTATAACAGTAAAATAGCTTATATAGGCAAAACTAAATCACATAACTTTTTCAACATCTTACTCATCAGCAAGTCATCTAACTATGGGTTATATATTTTTCAATTTTCCAATCATCTTTCAAAGTCCCTCACATATACTCAGTATTATTGGAAATAATTGCAGTTAATATATACTTCCTAATCTCTTATACACTCTTTTTCTGACTTTACCATATAACTTGTTTTAAATTGAACATTTAACTCTTAAACTACATGAAACATAAGATCTCCAGGCTAACATCTCATTGCCTTAAAGCAGAAACAAAACAAATTCTCTTAAAGTTAACCTTAGACCCGAATATCTTTCACACTCAAATTTCTTTCACATCTCTGTATTATAAGCTTATTTTCTTCTTATTCCAAATACACTATTTTCAAAAAAAGAAAATAAGATTCTCTGTGAATTTAGTTTTAAAAATATATAAATTTTCAAAAATCCTAATGTAAATTTTTTACTAAGGCCAGTGTTACAAGATACATATACAATTTCTAATATATAATAATTTCATAAACATGAGATGGAAAAACAAAGCTTTTCACAAACTCTCTGGGCCAAAAAAAGACCTCAAGAGATATAACCTGTTGGCAAGGTATTCTCTAATTTTCTTATAACAAATCTTTACAAATATAATGGATGACACTTTAATTCATTCACATTTTGTTATTGTAACACAATTTTAAATTTTCAAAAGAATTGTTTGAATCTGTATTTATACAAAATTTACTAATTACTAAAATTATTTAAAAAAACTAAAATTACTAAAATAACATATTTTCAATTTAAAGTATATTCCCTATACTCCCTAAAATTTTGTAATAAAAAATTCTTAAGACTAAATGTTTCTAAAAAATTTTATGATTACAAGATTTTCTTCATAGCTCTCTTAATAATCTTATAAATTCCAAAACTTATATTCAAAATTACCTTAAATTATTTTCCTTTTCAAAATATAAGTCTGCAAATTTTTTTATCTGTATCAGCATTTTAACTTAATAAGAGCTTTCAATCTTCACTGACAAAATGATGTTCTAGGAATTGGAGATGCCTCACATTTTGAGATATCAAAGTAGTATGTACTAATTCTTTACCTATACTGTTTATCATTCCTTGGTCATCCCAAATTTTTCAAATACATGAACAATACCCCATTTGTTTTTTGTTTTTATCAATTATAAAGCCTGATTAAGAGCATGTAACTCAGAAGTCTGTGATAACAAGGGTTTTGGCAGACTCCCAGCCTCTATCAAGTCTATTCTGACCTTATCTTATTTTAGTATTCCCATTAGTACTTTTTCCTCCTATAACTCTAGAGGAGCCAAAAAGCATTATAACCAAAACAAATCAATATTATTTTTTACAAATCCTTTAATTCAGTTCTTTGCACACAGGATTACACATTATAGATTTACCCAATTTGAAGAAACAGTTAACATTTACTTAGGAATTGCTGTCATATCAGACTTTTCACTTTATGAGGATTATTACTTTGCCAATCAATTTACTGCCAGATATTGCAAAAGTAGGAACTTAATGCAATTTTCAGATTATCCGAACTTCATTTAAACACACATCTCCATATAGACTTACAGCTCTCTGTACTTTCTTCTCTTATTACATTGATTTGTAAAAAAGAATTTTAGGGACAATTTCAATTTCTACTAAGTCCCTTATAAATATGATTTGCCAAATCATTAAGTAAAACTCTTTTAGACAATCAGATCATAAAATAAACAATAGGAAATAAGAGAAAATTAATACAACCTCTTCTTTCCCAAAAACAACAAGATTCTCAGGAAAATTTCCTGTGGCGCTGATCATGTGTTTTTGAAAAAAGAAAAAGATCTAATTTTGAAAAGAGAGAAAGGAAAGAGGATTGGCCACTCAGAACACAAAGACATGAAAGCAGATCTGACCAGGCAGAGATTGCGAAGCCCCCTGCCTGTATTTTGAAACAAACACATATAAAACACACAAAAAAAAACAGAATCAGAGTACTTTAAACCAGAGAGCGCCACCCCCACCCCCGGAACTCCCAGGAAAACCCCACCTTGCTCTCACACTAGAGAAAATACATAGAACATTCAGTATATGACAATACATTTTTTCCATAGAAGGGTATTAATATTTAACACTTACAAATTCTAACTAGTATAACTTTTGAGAAGGCAAACAGTCACTTAAAAATCTCTCAGTCTAATTGGAATATCCTTTATCCCCTTTCTTCAAATAGAGTAAACTAAATAACTTATTTTTTTAGAGGGGACAATCCCAAGTCTTTTCTGGGGGGGGGGGAATCTTCCATTTTCAAACCCTCACTAGACCCATAATTTTCTGTAATAACTAGCATTATCAGAATCTATATTGATAAACTCCTGAAGCTACAATGTTATGATATCATTCTGGTAAAAGATTAACTATTTAGTTTCCCCTTATTGCTTTATTTATTTATGGCATTACATAGTACCCAAATTATATACTTTAAAATTAACCTGACTCTCTTTTCTTTTTTGGAATATTCTTCCCAAAACTTTCAAATTAAAAATAGCATTTCTTTTTATGATTTCTTTATATACAACATATTTGGAATATACACTGTCTTTCCTGATTCTTTTAAATCCAAATAAATTTCCTTTATAACACTTGTTTATCCAAATCTTCATGAAGATTTGGATTCTCTCCAGCTAGTCCTATTTCTAAAAATATTCTTTCTGCTAAATTTCAAGGTCGAAAGATAAGAGCCAGAATTGTAAAACAGACAAGCCATGGAGAAGGAGGAGGAGGAAACATTCTGGCAGAATCACAGTGAAGAAGTGGGAAAAAGAAAAAGTCAACAGCATTTTATCATATTGATATTCATTTATCTGTTCATACACTGTTCTGCAGTCATGTAGATTCAAATTACCTTCTTATCCCAGAAGCTGATGTCTTTGGATTTGTCAAACCTAAATTTAATTAGTAGTTTGTTGTTGTTATTTACTTGTTTCTTTTGAACCTATTCTAATCCACTGCTCCATTACTCTATTTCTTGGTTGGTTTTTTTTAATGTTAGGTAATGGGGTTAAGTGAGTTGCCCAAGGCCACATACCTAGACAATTATTAAGTGTCTAAGGTTGGATTTGAACTCAGGTCCTCCTGGCTCCAGGTCCAGTGCTATATCCACTGCACCACCTAGCTGCCCTCCCTATTACTCTATTTCTTAACCAATATCAGGTAGTTTTGATGACTGCTGCTTTAGTGTATAGTTTTAGATATGGTAGAGCTAGGCTACCCTCTTTTACATTTTTTTTACATCAGTCCCCTTGCTATTCTTGCCCTTCTGTTGTTCCAAATGAATTTTGTTGCTATTTTTTTTCTAGCTTGTAAAATAGTTACTTGGTTGTTTGATTGGTTTGGCACTGAATAGGTAATTTAATTTAGGTAGAATTGTCAATTTTTATTATATTAACTTGACCTAACCATGAGCAATTGACATTTTTCCAATTATTTAGATCTGACTTTACTTGGGTGAGAAGTGCTTTATAATTATGTTCATACAGTTTCTGGGTTTGTCTTAGGAGGTAAATTTCCAAGTTTTTTAATGTTGTCTATAGTTACTTTAAATGGAATTTATCTTTATCTCTTGCTCTTGGGCTTTGTTGTTCATATATATAAGACATGCTGATGTTTTATGTGGTTTATTTTATATCCTGCTACTTTGCTGAATTTCTTAATTCTTTCAGGGATTTTTTTTAGGTGATTTTCTTGGGTTCTTTAAGTATACCATCCTATCATCTGCAGAGATGAAAGCTTTGCTTCCTCATTGCCAATTCTGATTCCTTCAATTTTTTTTTCCCCTTGCTGCTTAAGTTAGCATTTCTAATACTATATTGAATAGTAATGGTGATAATGGGCATCCTTGGTTCACTCCTGATTTTATTAGAAATTCTTTTGAGTTTATTCCCATTACATATAATATTTGTTGATGGTTTTTAGATACTATTTATCATTTTAAGGAAAACTGCATTTATTCCTAAACTTTCTGGTGGTTTTTAAATAAGAATGGATGCTTTGTTTTATCAAAGACTTTTTCAGCATCTATTGAGATAATCATATGGTTTCTATTGGTTTTGCTATTGATATGTTCAATTATGTTGAGTATTTTTCTAATACTGAACTATCCCTGCCTACCTGGTATAAATCCTACCTGATCATGGTGTATTACCCTAGTAATAGCTTGCTATAGTGTCATTGCTAAAATTTTAATTTAAGGGTTTTGCATCAATATTCATTAGGGAAATAGGTCTATAATTTTCTTTGTCTGTTTTGGTTCCTTATTTATGTATCAGCACCATGTCATAAAAGGAGTTTGGCAGAACTTTTTCTATTTTTTTAAATAGCTTCTGTAGAATAGGAATTAATTGTTCCTTAAATATTTGGTAGAATTCACTTGTAAATTTATCTGGACTTTTTTAGAGTTTATTGGGAGTTTATTGATGACTTCTTCAATTTCCTTTTCTGAAATGTGGTTATTTATTTCCTCTTCTGTTAATATGAGGAGCTTGTATTTTTGTAAATATTCATCCATTTCACTCAGGTTATCCAATTTATTGGCATACAGTTCGGCAAAGTAGCTCTAAATTATCTCTTTAATTTCCTCCTCATGGTGGTTAGTTCACTCTTTTCATTTTTGATACTAGTAATTTGGTTTTCTTATTTCTCTTTTTTAATCAGATTAACCAAAGGTTTATCTATTTTATTGACTTTTTCATAAAAACCAACTCTTAGTTTTATTTATTAGATCAATGGTTTTCTTGCTTTCAATATTATTAATCTCTCCCTTCATTTTTCAGAATTTCTTATTTGGTATTTAATTGGAGATCTTTAATTTGTTCTTTTTTCCTAGTTTCTTTTAGTTGCATACCCAATTCACTGATCTCCTCTTTCTCTATTGTATTCATATAGGCATTTAGAGTTTCCCCTTAAAACCATCTTGGCTGCATCCCACAAATTTTGGTATGATATCTCATTATCATTTTTCTTGGATATAATTATTGATTAATTCTATTATTTGCTGTTTGATTCACCCATTTTTTAAAAATTAACTTATTTAGTTTACAATTAGTTTTTCTTTTTTTATTAGATTTTTTTTTCAAGGCAATGGGGTTAAGTGACTTGCCCAAGGCCACATGGCTAGGTAATTATTAAGTGTCTGAAGTCAGATTTGAACCCAGGTACTCCTGACTCCAAGGCCGGTGCTCTATCCACTGCACTACCTAGCCACCCTACAATTAGTTTTTGGTTTATCTTTCTATGACCTTTATTACATGTAATTTTTATTACATCATGATCTGAGAAGTGTGCATTTATTATATCTACCTTTCTGCATTTTATTTTAGTTTATGATGCCCTCATCAGAGAAAGTGCTAAGCACAGCAGAATTGAAATGGGTCAAAGGATATTGACACACTTTAAGTTTAGAGTTATCACCCCTGCTTTTCATCAGGGCTTTTTGTCTCAAACTTAAGTGATGCCATCCTGCGCCTCTTAAATAGAGAGTCAAAACCCAGCTGTACCCAAATCCTCTAATTTCAGTCTCTTCAATTATATTCAACTCTTTAATTATCCTAAGGGAAGTAAAATTCTTAAGAGTTAGAGAAGTTTTATATCTTCCCTTTTAGGGTTGTATACAATTTGATGGTCTTGACTAACATTTGTTTTGTTTTGTTTTTTCCTTCTTTTCATTTACCTCTTTATGCATCCCCTGAGTCATGTATTTGGCTATTGAATTCTCTGTTCAGTTCTGGTCTCCCTTTCAGGAAGTTCTAGAAGTCCTCTATTTTGTTGAACATTCAACTTTTCCCCTGAAAATACACACTGAATTTTTCAGGGTAGTAAATTCTTGTTTGTAATCCCAGATCCTTTGCCGTCTGGTATGTGGTTATTCCAAGTCCTCCGGTCCACCAGTGTTGAGGCTGGTAGGTGCTAGGTGAGTCAGAATGGGTTTCCTTTGTATTTAAATTTTCCCTTTTGCTGCTTGCAGTATTTGCTCCTTTATTTGAGAGTTCTAGGATTTGGCTATAACAGCCCTTAGAGTTTTTTCCTGAGGTCTCTTTATGGAGGGCTTTTGTGTATTCTTCTAGTGGTTATATTGTCTTGTTCTAGCAGATTTGGACAGTTTTCCCTGATAGTTTCCTTCATGATGTTCTCTAAGTTCTTTTTTGATCTAGGCTTTCTAGTTGCCTGATGATTCAGAAATTATCTCTTCTGGATCTATTTTCCAGTTTGTTTGTATTTCCTGAAAGGTACTTTACAATTTCTTCAGTTTTTTAAATCTTTTTATTTATTTTTTTGATGGAATCTTGTAATCCCGTGGATTCATTGATTTCTATTTGTTCAGTTCCAATGTTTAGGCTTTTATTTTCTTCAGTTACCTTTTGTATTTCCTTTTTAAAGGTGTTGAATTCTCTGGTCAATTTTTCATAATTTTCCTGCATGACTGTCATTTCTTTTTTTCCCATTTTTCTTCTTCCTTAGTTTTTAAATTCTTTTTTTAAGCTCTTCTATGTGCTTTTGGATTTGAGTCTAATTCATAGATTTTTTTTGAGACTTCCCCTATGAGTAATTTTTCACTGATTTCTTTTCTGACATGGCATTGTTTTTATTAGTTTTTTTTAGGGTTTTTTTGCAAGGCAATGGGGTTAAGTGGCTTGCCCAAGGCCACACAGCTAGGTAATTGTTAAGTGTCTGAGGCCGGATTTGAACTCAGGTACTCTCGACCCAGGCCAGTGCCTTATCCACTGTACCACCTAGCCACCCCCATTATTTTTTTATTAAATATTTTATTTATTTTGAGTTTTACAATTTTTCTCCTAAGCTTACTTCCCTCCCCCAACCCCCACAGAAGACAATTTGTCAGTCTTTACATTGTTTCCATGTTATACATTGATCCAAATTGAGTGTGATGAGAGAGAAATGATATCCTTAAAGAAGAAACAAAGTATAAGAGATAGCAAGATCAGACAATAAGATATTTTTTTTTCTAAATTTAAGGTAATAGTCCTTGGTCTTTGTTCAAACTCCACAGATCTTTCTCTGGATACAGATGGTATTCTCCATTGCAGACAGCCCCAAATTGTCCCTGATTGTTGCACTGATGGAATGAGTGAGTCCATCAAGGTTGATCATCATCCCCATGTTGCTATTAGGGTGTACAATGTTTTTCTGGTTCTGCTCATCTCACTCAGCAATCAGTTCATGCAAATTCCTTCAGCCTTCCCTGAATTCCCATTCCACCTGATTTCTAATAGAACAATAGTGTTCCATGACATGCATATATCACAGTTTGCTAAGCCATTTCCCCATTTGAAGGACATTTACTTAATTTCCAATTCTTTGCCACCACAAACAGGGCTGCTATGAATATTTTTGTACAAGTGATGTTTTTACCCTTTTTCATAATCTCTTCAAGATATAGACCCAGTAGTGGCATTGCTGGATCAAAGGGTATGCACATTTTTGTTGCTCTTTGGGCATAAGTTCCAAATTTCTCTCCAGAAAGGTTGGATGAGTTCACAGCTCCACCAACAATGTAATAGTGTCCCAGGTTTCCCACATCCCTTCCAACAATGATCATTATCCTTCCTGGTCATATTGGCCGGTCCAAGAGGTGTGAGGTGGTGCCTCAAAGAAGCTTTAATTTGCATTTCTCTAATAATTAATAATATAGAGCAATTTTTCATATGGCTATGGATTGCTTTGATCTCCTCATCTGTAAATTGCCTTTGCATATCCTTTGACCATTTGTCAATTGAGGAATGGCTTTTTTTTTGAAAATTGACTTAGTTCTCTGTATATTTTAGAAATGAGTCCTTTGTCAGAAACATTAGTTGTAAAGATTGTTTCCCAGTTTACTACATTTCTTTTGATATTGGTTACAGTGGTTTTGTCTGTGCAAAAGCTTTCTAATTTAATGTAATTGAAATCATCTAGTTGGTTTTGAGTGATGTTCACCATCTCTTCCTTGGTCATAAACTGCTTGCTTCCCTTTCCATAGATCTGACAAGTAAACTAGTCCTTGATCTTCTAATTTGCTTGTAGTATTTTTTTTAATGTCTAAATCTAAATCCTGTATCCATTTGAATCTTATCTTGGTATAGGGTGTGAGGTATTGGTCTAATCTAAGTTTCTTCCATACTACCAATTTTCCCAGCAGTTTTTATCAAAGAGAGAGTTTTTAATCCCAATAGCTGAACTCTTTGGGTTTATCAAACAGCAGATTACTATAATCATTTCCTGCTATTGTACCTGGTCTATTCCACTGGTCCACCACTCTGTTTTGGTAACTGATGCTTTTATTTCTCCATATGAATTTACTTACAACTTTTTCTAATCATTAAAGTAATTTTTTGGAATTTTGATTGGTGTGGCACTAAACAGATAATTTAATTTGGGTAGAATCTGATATGGCATTGTTATCAACTGCGTCTGCAAAATAGTTTTGTATTGTGAGCACTCTTTTAACTTTTTTGCTCATTTTTGTTGTTTTAATTCTACTCCTGAGGTATAGGGAGTATAGATCCAAGCTTTTTATGCTGGGGCTGGGGTCTGATTCCTGGTTCATTGTTGGCCAAGATGTTGCCTTGCAGATCAGGCCTTGCCTTTGCAGAGGTTTATTTCCTCCTTTGTGTCCAGGTTCTGACTTAGCAGTGGTTTGTTCCCAACTCAGTCCTGTCTTTTGCCCCAGTGTTCCCAAGGTTCAAATTTTGTTTGGGGTTGGGACCCTCCCTGCTGGCTTTGCTAGCTAGCTTCTGGGACCTCTTTTGTCAAGCTGTTAGGACCTGGACTGCATTGTTGCTAAAAGCCTTCCACAGGCTTTCCCACTCTCCTGCTGCCTAGGCTATATTTCCCCTTTTCCTCCAAAGAGACAGACCTTCACTGGGTCTCTCTTTTTCTTGATGTTGTTTGTAGCATGAATGTCAATGCAAGGCTTCACATTTATCTTTGGTAGTAAAAAGCTTTAGGAGCATGTTAGCTTCACGTGGCTATCTTGGCTCCGCCCTGGCAGCCCTCAATTCACTGCATTTTTACAGAATTGAAAAGAGAAGCTGTGTGGTATATTGGAAAGAGGGCTGGATTTAGAGTAGGGAGACCTGGGTTTGATTTGACCCTCCAAGAAAGAAAGAGTGGTAGCTCTCTCCAGGACAAGGCTGCATACAAATTCAGTCTTGTTTTTTTAAAGAACCAAAGGGAAAAAAGCCTGTGCGTGCACACGTGCACACACACACACACACACACACACACACACTTCTACATACCCCTCCTTTGCTTTTGTGTGGGAAAAATTTGATCACTTTATCCATGCCCTTACTTCTTTATTTAAGTGAAGATATATTGGGTCTCTTACATTTTCAGTAAAAAACATTTTATATTTTTAATTGGTTCTTCTTGCTAGACTTCCTAATGTACTGTTTCTTCCTTTTGACATTTTTTCTGCAATTTTGAGATTTATTAAAAAGATTCTTTTTTAAATTTACAGATAGATAGTCTACTACAATCTTTACCAGATATAAATTTGTTTGCTCATAAAGATTCATCTCCACGACAATCAGCACAAGTTTCCACGATTGAAGATCCTTTTGAAATAGCTCAGAGATATTTGGAAAAGCACAACATTATACAAATATTCCAGGTGAGTCTCTCCATATTTTTCATCAACTGACTTCCATACTAACTTAAATAGAATAACTTTTTACCTGAAGAGGAGGGAAGGGGGGGTCACCTTGTATCACAAATTTTAAGTAACAGTGGAAGGGGAAGTTTAATGGAGCTTTTGAACACCTACTGATGTTGAAGGTACTATGTAGCTTGAGGACTCAAAGAATATGATCTTATTGGGATAATTGGCCATAATTAACAATACTAGGTAGTAAATGATTGTGTTAAATGAATGGAAGGTAGGCAATCTAGATCACCTATGGACTGAAAGACTGAGGAAGAGTATTTAGGACTTGATCTGTACTTTGAATTGAAAGATGGATAGGATTTATTTAAAAATTATAGGGGCAGCTAGGTGGTGCAGTGGATAGAGCACCTGCCCTGGAGTCAGGAGTACCTGAGTTAAAATCTGGCCTCAGACACTTAATAATTACCTAGTTGTGTGATCTTGGGCAAGTCACTTAACCCCATTTGCCTTGCAAAAAAATTAAAAAAATAAAATTATAGAGGAGGGGATCTACATTCTAGGCAGGGACAGTAGTAAAAGATCAATATATTATCAGTGGAATGACCACCCCAGAATCTTCATTCTTTTGGATGGAAAAATGTTGCTTAAAGGTTACTTTTTTGTTGAAATAGTAAAAACTGTTGACATACAGGGTGTGGACCATCTTTAAATGGTGACATTCTTTAAGTAACATAGAATTGCAAGACTGGATTCTCAAGTTTATAAATACTTTAACTTTTTTCCTCAACTTCTGTTTAGTACATTTTTAACACTTTCTAGTAATGTTATTGATGTATACATTTATTATATACATGCAAAGATTTTTGTTTGAAGTTATCATGGTTTGCTAAAGTGGTATCTGAAAGTATATTTATCTAGCAGGTGAAGAATTTGCTATCCCAGTTTATATAAAGAATGAAGGGTTTTTATTACCATCCCAATTGATATAACTTATGAAAGGTTTTAAAACGCAACAAATAAAAAATATAAAAAAATTTAAAAAATTTAAAAAAACACACAGCAAATAAAAGAGAAAATCTTTTATTTTAGAAATCCTTAAATTAGAGGATGTTTTGCTCCCCAATACAGAAAAACCAAACGAACTCTTCTTTAAAGTGGAACTCTTAGAATAATCTTCACAAGAACTTGTCTACATAGTGTTCCTCAGTAGCTTAGTGGAGAAAGTCTCCCTTTATATTCTGGAAGACCTCAGCTTTTTGATTCTAAAGGGGAAGAATTTTGTATTCATGAGAATTAAAAGTATATGTGGAACATTACAGATTTCTTAGAAGGTCCTACATAAATCCAAATTTTAATGATCATTTTATCTAAAAGATGTCTCATGCATCATCATCCAGAAGTAAATTAACATTTTCTCAGTTTGCATTGTTCCTCCCACTAGCTTCCAGGTTTTGTTTTGTTTTGTTTTGTTTTGTTTTTAGGTTTTTGCAAGGCAAAAATGGGGTTAAGTGGCTTGCCCAAGGTCACACAGGTAGGCAATTATTAAGTGTCTGAGATTGGATTTGAATCCCGGTACTCCTGATTCCAAGGCCACTACACCACCTAGCTGCCCTCTAACTTCCAGGTTTTAATAAGATAGTTCCATTCAGGAAAGAAGTTGGTGATTAGGGTTTGAGAATGAGAGAACTGTGAGTTCTTGTGTAATGAAAATGAGCTCTTGGGGTGGCTAGATGGCGTAGTGGATAAAGCATCAGCCCTGGAGTCAGGAGTACCTGAGTTCAAATCTGGCCTGGGTTCAAATCCGGTCTGAGACACTTAATAATTACCTAGCTGTGTGGCCTTGGGCAAGCCACTTAATGCCATTTGCCTCACAAAACAAAAACAAAACGAAACAAAAAAAAAAAAAAACCAAGAAAATGAGCTCTCCAGGAAGCCAAGCAGAGGGGACTAGCAGAACAAGAGGATAGATTCCCTCCTAGGAAACTCCTACTCATCTCTGAAAGACTTTTTTTAAGGAAATATTTTCTCTTTCACCTCAGAAATTAGAAAGTACATATTCTTACTTAGGGAAAGCATATTAATTTTTAAAATCTTTTTGGATCAATTTGGGGCTGTCTGCAATGGAGAATACCATCTGTATCCAGAGAAGGAACTGTGGAGTTTGAACAAAGACCAAGGACCTTAAATTTAGAGGGGGAAAAAAACAAACCCTGATATCTTATTGTCTGATCTTGCTATCTCTTATACTTTATGTTTCTTCCTTAAGGATATCATTTCTCTCTCATCACACTCAATTTGGATCAATGTATATCATGGAAACAATGTAAAGACTGACAAACTGCCTTCTGTGGGGGAGGGGGAGGGAAGTAAGATTAGGGGAATAATTGTAAAACTCAAAATAAATGAAATCTTTAATAAAAAAATCTTTTTGGATGCTTGTGGGTTACTTCAGAAGAGAGAAGTAACCAGATATATCCTGAGCTTAGCTCAGAATTCAAAGTTTTTATTCTCTCTCTTCAACTTTCTCTTTTTCTTTCTCTCTCTCTTTCTTAGCGTATCACTGAAAACTTAATATATGAACAGCCTGAAGACCCTTTGCAGTTTTTGATGTTGCAGGTATGAACTAGACCAAAAGAAAAATAGTACTTTACTTTTGGAACCAGTTTCACATCGACCAGTGGCCTTAGAATCAAATTTTGAGAGTAGAGAAGGGAAGGAGATTTCATTAATGGAATGGAGTTCTTTAATCAAGGGTAAATCAATCAGATGGAAGTGAGAGACTCAGGAAGTCTTAAAGAGGTAATATAAATTGAATTGAAATAATTGTATATGAAGCAAGTTTATTTGCTGTCTCCAAAAAAACTACTAACTTAGAGGGCAGCTAGGTGGTGCAGTGGATAGAGCACTGGCCCTGGAGTCAGGAGTAACTGAGTACAAATGTGGCCTCAGACACTTAGTAATTACCTAGCTGTGTGGCCCTGGGCAAGCCACTTGACTCCATTTGCCTTGCAAAAACCTAAAAAACAAAAAACAAAACTACTAACTCAGTTTCTATAGAAAGTAGAGAGAATAATGGATTGGAAGTCAGATAACCTAAACCCCAGGCTCAGTTCTGTTACAGATTAGTTCTGTGACTTTGAGCAAGTCGATTGACATTTTTTGAGCTTCAGTTTCCTTAGAAGTAAAATGAAAGAGTTTGACTAAATAATTCTTTGGATAGATGGTGACCTTTCTGGGAAGAAGATGATGAATTCAGTCTTAGATGTTTTAAACTTAAGGTGATAGCAGAATATCCATGTAAAAATTCAGGAAGTTAGTAATTAGATCTCTTGAAAGAGATCAGATTTGAGATCTAACTCCTATTCAGCTTTGTTATTCTTCAGTCATTTCAGACTTTCCATGCCCCCATTTGAAATTTTCCTGGCAAACCACCTGGTGTGGTTTGCTATTTTCTTCTCCAGTTCATTTTATAGATGAGGAAACTGAGTCATAAAAGGTTAAGTGCCTTTCCCAGGGTCACACAGTAAATATTTGAGGATAAATATGAACTCAGGAAGATGGTTCTTAATTACTTCAGGCCTGGCATTCTCCATTGTATCATCTAATTGCCTGCCAAATTTAGCGTTATGCCTGTATTTAAAGTATGGGAATAAGACTTGGAGCCAGTAAAGAAGAAAGCAAAGTGGAGAACAGTCTAAAATCAAGAAAGCCAGGGAGAAGAGAAAGATTCAAGAAATTCTAATACACAGAAGCACAGGTCAAGGAGAAAAGCAGACATGATAAAATAGAAAAGAAAGATGGGGTTAGTGAAGACACAGAGATGTTTTGAGGTGAAAGTGAGTAAGGAATTAAGGACAGCCTGGCAATATTTAATGTAAGAAACATGTTTATTTATTGAGAGTGAGGGGAGACATTATAGATTTGGAAGACTTGAAGAGAACAGAAAAGTTTAAAATACCTGCTTTGAGAAATATTAGGGCAGTGATTCCCAACCTATGTGCCAGGGACTCCTGGGAAAACAGCATTATTGCAAGGAGTCCACCTCATTAAATAGCCGGGTAATAAATTAAACAAATATACTTTCTATAGATTGAATAAATAATGGGGTCTTCAACATATAGATGATTTTTTCAAAGGTCTGAAGATGCTGTTATATAATACAACAAATTAAAAGTTGACTGAATTTTACTTTTTTATATATTTCTTCAATCAATGACTATAAAAATGAATTCTACAATGAACCATTGTATATGCTAGCATATGGGGTTCAGAAAAAAAAATTGACATAAAAAAAGACCTCATACTTGAGAAGGTTTAAAGCCAGTGCACTATTCTTCAGTCAGTCATCTAGCATTTATCAGGTTGCTCCTTTGGGCCTAATATTTGATATGCAAAAATGAAATGGTCTCTGTCCTCAAAGAGCTTATCAGGGGAAACAACATCTACATTCAAGTTATGTACAAAATTGAAGAAAGAGAAAAAAGGCCTTTACCATTAGTCACTGAAGTATCGGGAAAGACCTTGGGGAGGAGGTGGCATTTGAAATGGACCTTGAAGGAACTAAAAGGGGTCCTACTAAAATGAGGAGGAGGTAGAACAGCCTGTGCAAAGACTCAGATGGAAGATGACATATTATGTCTAAGGAATAGCAAGAAGGCCAGTATGATGAGTTTATCAAAAAAAATAATAATACAGGAAGGGAAATAATGATTCAAGCTATAGAGGCAGGCAGAGGTTAGGACTTTTAAGTACCAGAGAGAGAAGTGTTGATATTTGTTCTGAAAGGCAATAAGGAACTAATGGAACTTTCTGAGAAGGGAAATGACATTTTAAGGCCTGTGTTTTTTGGAATATGTATGTAAGGTGTATGGATGATGGTTTAAAGAGGGGAGATGCCAATTAGAGAACTATTACATTAGCCCAAATGAGAGATGATGGACTGAGAGTGATAGCTATGTGAATCAAAAACGGGGAGGGGGGTATAGATGCAAGTAATATTATGGTGGTAGAATGGACATAACTTGTCTTGCTGAATGGATATATGGAGTGAGGGGTTACTAACTCCAAGGTGATGAAGAATCATGGTTCCCTCAACAGAAATAGGGAAATTCAGAAGAAAATAACAAGCTCTGTTTTAGACATGCTGAGTTTGAAATAACTGAAATATTAAGGTCTGCTCAGGAGCTGGGACTTGCATTCAGGAGAGAGGGTCCCAACCTGGATATCTTGGTCTTCTACATACTAATATGTTTACAGGAGATAAATGTAGAAGAATAGGCTAATATACCTGAAATAGTTTTGTATAGGGGTGTGTGTGTGTGTGTGTGTGTGTGTGTGTGTGTGTGTGTGTGTAGCTGCACAAGGGCCAGAAATTAATGGATTCTGGATCATTTTATACTTCTTCATAGTGATGGGAATCAACCACTGAAATAGGAACCTTGAACCAACAATCCATACCATCCTGAATTGCTTGCTCCAGGTTCAACTACCATGATATAACTATCCTTTTTTTTTTTTCCTTAGGATTTTGCAAGGCAAATGGGGTTAAGTGGTTTGCCCAAGGCCACACAGTTAGATAATCACTAAGTGTCTGAGCCTGGATTTGAACCCAGGTACTCCTGACTCCAGGGCCGGTGCTTTATCCACTGCGCTACCTAACCGCCCCTATAACTATCCTTTTAACTCATAATCAGTGCAGAAGAAAATTCTAAACTGGGAACAGTGATTCTCAAGATCAGAATGAGATTTTCAGACTATGAATACCCAATATGATGTAGTAATCATAGGATCATAGATCTAGTACTGGAACTCATGTTGGAATGGACCTTTCAAGGAAAAGCTCCAGTTCTTCCGAGGTAGTTATATAACCTGAAGACCCAGAAGGGTTAAGCAAACTTGTTCTTGTCACATTGTTTATAATTAGCAAAAGTCAATATACTGTACCAGACCCAACAAACTGTACCACACTATCTCAGAAGCTAGAACTTCCCAATAGAATAGACAGAAGGTTTGTGTGAAAGAGAACCCCCAATTATTTCCCTTCATGTTCCATTCCTAGCTTCTCAGGGAACAGGTACACTTGAGCACAGCAATAATTATTTTAGCAGCCATAATCCAGAGGTACTAATATGCTATAAATAGTAAATTTCAAGTAGGACATAAGAAGAAACTTGCTTTTTTCCCCTTTTTTGTCCTCAGATTCGTGACTTAATCAGAGAGAGAGATCAAAAATAAAACCTTCAAATAAAGAACTTCTCATTCTCAACTACCATTATTCTCAGAGTCAAAATGACATTTTTTTTTAATATTTACCACAGTTTCTTCATCTGGAAAATGAGTTTGGATAGTTGACCATTGGCAGTTACTCTGCTTAATTGGATCCTCTATTTTCATATTTGATCTGTAAGATGTCTCTTGAATTATCTAGTTCTCCCAATATCTGAGGATATCCTATACTCATTAGTCCCAACTTTTCAGGGCAAGCCTGTTGATGTTTTTTAGGGATTTTTGGTGAATTGTGCTAGCCTAGGAATCCATCACCTGGAGGCCCCCTCCTGGCAAAGAGTGAAGCTGGTCCTCCAATAGGGGTCACATCTGCCTCTGGAATGGAGCAGTACTTGGGGCCTGTCCATCAGGCAGAACCAGCCAAAATTTGTGCCACAAAGTATCATTAGACCAAAAAAAACCCAAAGCTCCCTCAATACCGTGGTGGAGAGAATCAATTGGAGATTCTGAAGAAGAATCTCACAGAATGAATATAATAACTAATAACAGTTATATAGTTCCTGTTCTGCTCCAGCCCTAGTACTAAAGACTCCTTACATTAATCCTAGGAAATAGGTTTTTCTCTTTTATCCCCATTTGATAGGTGAGAAAACCAAGGCAGGTAGGAGTCACATAGCTATGACTGAGGTTGGATCTGAACTTGGTTCTTCTGACTCCAGGCCTGGCTCTCCATCCTCAAGGCCACCTCATCATGGTCCAAAAGTGGAAAGAAGAAGTATGAGTGAGGTAAATGTTAACCATTGAAGGGAGAGCTTACTTGACTGTTCTCAAAAATCCATTCAATTGTCAATTACTTATTATTTATGATTCAAAAGATCTGCATCCTAATAAATATATATATGCCCTGAGAGGCTATGAAAGGGTCTGAGCATGCATACACACTAGGCTCCTAACACAGAGCACAAATGGAATGTGCTGGTTTGAAACAATGCTGTAAGGAATTCCCACTATAGACACTGATGAAGTTTCTTTTCAGCCAGTCTGAAAGTTATAATAAGCAACTTTCCTAGGATTACCCAGCTACAGTGTGCTAGGAGTAGACTTGAACTCAGATCTTCCTGACTCCAAGCCTGACCTTCTGTTCAATAGACTGCTTTTCCTCCAATGTATTCATTCATTCTAAAGTGCTTTAAATTTTGCAATGCCCTTAGCAAATATTATCTCATTTGCTCCTTACAACAACCTGGGAGGAAGGGGCTATATAATATATTTCCTCATATAATATATGAGGAAACTGAGGCAAACAGAGATTAAGTGACTTGTCCAAGATCACACAGGTAATAAGTATGTGAGGCCAAATTTCAACTCTGGTTTTCCTGACCCCAGAGCCAGCACTCAGTCCATTATGCCATGTAATGTGTGTTCTCTCCCTCCTCACCTCCTCCTCCTCTCCCTCACCTCCCCCCAAACACACATATTTAGGAACAGTCTCATGATTTGATAAGTGCAGTGAAGCCCCTTTGAGGAAACTCAAATCAATAGAGGTTGATGCTTAACTCTGCAGTATAAAGTCATAATTACCTGGAGCAGTTAAGTGACTTATCCAGTGTCATACAACCAATGTACATTAAAGGCAAACCTTCCATTCAGTTCTTTATCCACTATGTCATACTCTGTGTGTGTGTGTGTGTGTGTGTGTGTGTGTGTGTGTGTGTATGCTCTGTGTTCCTGATAACTTTGGTTCCCAGGAACAGCCTAGCAACTTAGCTTATTTCAGAGATACTTATCACCAAATTAGGCCCAGGTGATGAATCTTTGGACTAAGAAACTCTCAAGTCATTTACTAAAAGTCAGTGTGGGTATTCACACCAATAAAATCATGGATCCTTAAAGTATAAATATTACATGTCCCCATACCTCATAAATATATTTACATAAATATACATACATGTATATTTATGTGTAAATATAATGTGTGTGTGTGTGTGTGTAAAATTTCAAAGATACCAGTTACCTCTATCTACTTTCTAATGGAAGAATGCTATTTCCATATTTTTTTAGTTTTTCCATAAATACAGTTTTTCCCTTTATCTGTGCAAGCTGTGGTGATCTCAGATTATGATTCTAGCCATCCCTAACAATTGAAGTCCTAATTCCACCTATCCCTAGCAACCATAGCCTTGATTCCATCCAACCCTGGTAATCTTAGCCTTCTAGTTCTTATGTTGCAGCAAAAGGCCAACCTGTACACACCCATGGGAAAGGCAGTGTCACTTCCTCATTATCTTTATCCTTTGAAGATCATATCTTGTGTGCAATGTTATAACCCGTCCAACTGGTATTTAAAGGCAAAAAGACTACATTGGTATGAGATTGTGTGAGTATCTGCCCAGAAACCATGACTGATGATGATACTACTTCTGTGAGGTGAACCTTTTACTCAATTTCTCTCTGACCTTTAAGTAGACTTGGTTCGCAGCACTTCAGCTGACACTCTGGCAACACAACCTTTGAAAGTGCCAGTAAAAGTGGTAGAGATATATATTATACTTCTTTCTTGGTAAGTCACATAAGCAACTTTTTAATAGCTGGATTTTATCTTTCAAGGATTATCCTCATAGCATAAGATAATTGAAGATCATTAAATTGTTTGCCTGAAAGGTCAGAGTTTAAGAGTGGCAAAAAGAACTAGTGATTATCTAGGCCAGGGGTTCTTAAGATTTTTTTGAGTCTTGGACTTTGACAGTCTAGTAAAATCTATGTACCCCTTCTCTGAATTTTGTTCTAGATGCATAAACTTAAAAACATAGAATTACGAAGGAAATCAATTATCCTGAAATTCAGCTAGCAAAATGTTTGAAAGAAGTTCATGAATTTCAGATTAAGAAGCTATTTTAAACCAATCCATACCTTAAAAAGAATGCACTGAACAATGAACAAATATTCAATATTGTGACATTCTTTAAAACAAAAAAGGTTTTTGTGAATCCATAAGTCTTAAAAAATAAAAACATGCAACCAGGGAGCCTTGCAGACCTATATAATGGCTGTATGGGACAGTAGTAGCAACCCTGACACTGGATTCAGAGGAGCTGGCTGCAATCTGACTTCTTATGCTATATACCTGGGTGACCTTAAACAAGCCACTTAACTTATTTAGCTTTAGTTTCCTTGTCTATAGAAAAGAGTTGGACTAGATGGTATTTGAGGACCCTTCAAGTTCTAAATCTATCATCTTAAATTCTTTGGAAGCAAATGATCAGAGAAGAATAGGAATAAAATCAGTGATCCTATCGATTTATCAATGGATAGTGTGCTAGCCTTAGAGTCAGGAGACATGAACAAGTCACTTCATCCTGTTTGCCTCCATGTCCTCATATTGTAAAATGAACTGGAAAAGGAAATGAAAAAATCATTCCAGCATCTTTGCCAAGAAAACCTCAAATGGACTCACAAAGAGTTGGACATGACTAATTAACATGGGTTTTTTTTTCAGTCTTCCTGGTACATGAAAGATTAGAAACAAAGTTTGTTATCTATTATAAAAGTTAAATGTTGAGATTAACTTTGCTATTTCTTCTTACTCTTCGCTTTTCAGCTTTTTTGTGCTCTTTCCCCTTTAGATTGTAAGGTTCTTGAGGGCAAGGACTTTTTCTTGCTTGTATTTGTTTTCCCAGCTTATTATTTATAATTCAGTGGTTTATTAGCTTATGTCAAGACTTTCCTAGTTCTCATTCCCCTATAACTAAACAACTTCAGGCAAAATCACACTAGTCCCTGTGGTCCCTCCAGATATTTACTTGCTTCCTCACCACTACTGTCAGTTATGTTGCCAAGCTTCTCTAAGTAATTTTTACCACAGATAATATCACAATAAAGATAGGATTCTATTGGCAGGGGCCTAGCTGGAAACTGAAGCCCAGAAGTAGAATGTAACATAGGAAACAATCTGGCCAAGTAGCCTTGTTCAAACTGGTGCCTCTCTTCTCAAATACAGGAGCTGTTCAGCCATGATCATATGAATAACTCTCATTTGGGTAGCACTGTAACATTTGTCCTTCTATGGTAATTATTCTTAATCAGAGCACATGTTATTAGGAGATAGGATTCAGGTAGGTACTATTTGCATTGTGCAGATGGTGAAAAGTGGTTGGTTCTTGTGAAATTTGTGATTTTCTAGGTTTAGGGTTGTAAGGAAATTGTCCCAGCTGTTCAGAGGCCCTACTGTGGATTAAGTATCCTATTGAGTGTTTCTCTAAGAATCAGTTTTCTTTGTGGACTATCTAAAAGGAGAGTATAGTATCAGAATCAACCCAAGCAAACTTGTGTGACAGTGTGACAGTATCTATAGAATATAAAAGTTAATCAACAAGAATTGTTTAAATGCCTTCTATGTGCTAGACAATGGCAATACAAAGACAAAAATTAAAGTCTCTTCCCTCAAGGAAGATTCTCTTTGAATATAATGATAACCTGGAGATTAAATATTAGAGAGATCTAGAGTAGGAGAAGATTTACGGATGATGAATTTAAAGAAGCATTGCCTAGACTCCTGAACCTCTAGCAGGACTTCCTGTTCCTAGTCTCTTTACCATCCTTTACCCCACCCCCCTAGGAAGTGAAGCTAGGGTATCTTCCTTTCTCTTCCTATACCTCTTTCTATACCTTCCTATACCTTCTTTCTCTTCCTATACCAGTTAAAGATTATAAGAAAATTAATGAATATGTTTGTGTATTTTTTCTCACCCATTCGAAAATTCTTACCATTTGCATTATCCTGTGAATATGTGTTTTTGCATTTTGTGTATATATGTGTGTGAGTATGGATGTGTGCTTGGAAACTATGTCCCAAAGAAGTCCTGAATTCACATAGAATTAACACAGTTCATATTTTGAATGCTTCTCGATAATCATATCTTGGACAAAACAAAACAAAGCAAAACATTTCACTGGTGGGTCTGAGAAAAGAAGGAAAAAAGTACTTCTTTTCTTTTAGTAGCAACATGCAGAAAGAAGAGAGAGAGAGAGAGAGAGAGAGGGACACTCAGGCCCTGTCACTCATCCCCCGTTATCCAGGGTAACAAATACAATGGAGATCTTGACCAATGGTCACCCAATGTAAGAAAGACAAGAATCAATAAGGAGATAATTTTATTCTTCTCTAATCAACTTGTTATCCCAATATAAGGAGTGGTCCAAAACCTCTTGTTTTTTTGCTGTTTATAATATTCTCTCTTTTATTTGAGGGTTCTGGAATTTGGCTATCCCAAACATCCCACAACAACCCCTCTTTCCATCTACTCATCTGGGTGTCTCAACTTGTACTTCCCCAGAAAAATTGAGGACTTTCACCAATATCTCCCTGTTTTCTCCTCATCATCATCTCATATTATTCAAATATTTTCTATCACTGTCTACTCCTTTACCTCTGTGTCACAATAAGAAGTGGTCCTTTCCCTTGCCAATGCAACCCCCTCCATAGACATCTTGGATCCCATTCTCTCCCATCTCCAATAAATTGTCCCTATAATCATTACACTCTCTCAAATATGCACATATTTCCCCCATCCTTAAAAAACCTTCATTTGACTTCTGGGGCAGGAAGCTAACAAGCTCCTAGAGTCTTTCCCTACCAAAGATACATGAAGCCTCTACTCTGACACTCACTACAAATCCCACTAAGAAAAAGAGAATATTCAAAGAAGTTTTCAACTGCAGACATCATGGAAGATCTTCAGGTAAGGTCTGTCTCTTTGTGGGGAAAGGCGAAGAAAAGTCCAGGAGGCAGAAGAGTAGGGAAAACCAGCAAGAGGCTTTTAGCCACAGTACAAGCCAGGTCCTGACCACTTAATAATAACAGAGGTACCAGCAGCTGGATAGCAAGCCAGCAGGGAGGATCCCAATAGCAAACAAAGTCTGAACCCAAGACAACGTAGACGTAGAAGTGTGAGGGGAGGACCTCTGCAAAGGCAAGGTCTGGACAGCATAGGCAACATCTTGGCCAACAACAAGCCAGGGATCAGACACCAGCCCCAGCAAAATAAAAGCTTGGGTCTATACTCCATATGCCCTAGGAGCAGAACTACTACAACGAAGATGAGCAAAAAAGTTAAAAGGGCACTCACCATAGAAAAATACTTCATAGCTAAAGATGACAGCAATGACATGTCTGAAGAAGAAAGCTATGAAACATCACTCACAGGAGAAATTCCAAAAGTCTATAAATTGGACTCAAATACAAAAGCTCATCAACTTAAAAAAGAACGTAAAAACCAAAGAAAGGAAGAAGAAACATGAAAAAAAATTAAATCATGCAGGAAAATTGTGAAAAGTTGACCAGAGAATTCAACACCTTTAAAAAAGGAAACACAAAAGGCAATTGAAGAAAATAAAATCCTAAAAACTAGAATTGAACAGTTAGAAACCAATGAATCTACAAGACTACGAGATTACATCAAACAAAATAAAAAGGCTGAAAAAACTGAAGAAAATGTAAAGTACCTTCTAGGGAAAATGAATGACCTGGAAAACAGATGGAGGAAAGACAATCTACAAATCATTGGACTATTAGAAAGCCTGGACCAACAGAAGAAAACATCGTGCAGGAAATTATAAGGGAAAACTACCCCAATCTACTAGAACAAGGTAACAATATAACAATTGAAAGAATCCACAGAACCCCTCCAGTAAGAGACCCCAGGATAAAAACTCCAAGGGCTGTAACTGCCAAATTCCAGAACCCTCAAATAAAAGAATATTACAAACAGCAAAAAAAAAAAAAAAAACAATTTAAATACAAAAGGAACACAATCAGACTAACACAGGACCTACCAGTCTCAACATTGAAGGACTGGGAGAACTGGAATAACATATTTCAGAGAGCTGAGGACCTGCGATTACAACCCAGAATGTACTACCCTGAAAAACTCAGCATATATTGTCAGGGGAAAAGATGAATGTTCAATGAAATACAGGACCTCCAGAATTTCCTTACACAAAGATCTGAACTGAACAGAGAATTCAATTGCCAAATACATGATTGAAGAGTTACATTAAAAAAAGGTAAATGAAAAAGAGGACTGAAGAAACAAAACTTTTAAATAAATGTTGGGCCTAACATGGAAGATAAAACAATTTTAACTCATTAGAACTTTACTTCTCTAATAATTAGAGGTTAGAATATAATTGAAGAGAATGAGCCTAAGGTATATAGGTTTAATTGGGTTTTGTCCTTCAACTGAAGAGGTCCAAGATCATGTCACTATGAGATTAAAAAAAAACCCTAAAAAAAGCAGGAGTATCAACTTTAACTTAAGTTTCATTACACTCTGATTATCTTTAATTACAAGGTGCTAAGCACCTTGTCTAAACCTGAGACAGTGTCTCAATTACTTTACAATCTTTTGTAAAGCTAGTGAGACCTCTAGAGCCCCCAGTCCATGGAGATCTTCAAGATATTTTCAGTTAATTAGGTCAGGATGCTTCACTTAACAAGGGGTTAAGTACCCTGGGGGGGAGGGTAAAGTGGGAGAGACAAGAGACCTTGGTTTACTTAAGGTTTTATGTCCCCTAGGTGGGGGGGGGGGAGGTAAAGTGGGAAAGAGAATAAGTCAAGGGGGAGGGACACAAATAGTTCAAGAAATGATATAGCTTTGGAGGATATTTTGGCTTGTAAAGAGGATTATGTGCACTTGAATGGAACTTGAAAAGGGGGTAAGGTAAAAAATGATTATAATTACAATTTGATGCAATTTAAGTCAGTGCTGCTAATCAAACAAGTAAACAATCTGTGATGATATCTTGATAATAATAGGAGTGTATCAAGCAAATTAGAGCACCAAGGGAAAAGACACTAAGATTTATAATTTTAGAGGGAAAAAGGGAGAATCTGAATGCTGTGTAAATTCTATTCAATAGATTTAGCTCAGTGAGGAAATAAGATACATTCCCACTTTGGTTTAAAAATCTAAATCTACAAGGAAGTAGGGAACTGGGAAAGGGGAAGATAAGGGAAGAAGGGACTGATGAAAGGGAAGTATAAGTGAAAATAAACTGAAACTTAAATTTCTAAAAATCGAAGGGGAAAGGTAGTAAAATTTTGGTGAGGAGGAATAAGAGAAAAGGAAAAGAGATAAATAAAAATGGGAAAAGATAGCATAGAAGGGAAATACGGAATTAGTAATCTTAACTGTTAATGTGAATGAGATGAATTGTCCCATAAAATGGAAAAGGATGGTAGAATGGATTAAAAAACAGAATCCTACAATATGTTGTCTGCAAGAAACACATTTGAAACAGAAAGATACACACAGGGTAAAGGTAAAAGATTGGATTAAAATATATTATGCTTCAGCTGAAGTAAAAATAATCTGGGGTAATGATTCTAATCTCAGGCAAAGTAAAAGCAAAAATCAATCTCATTAAAAGGGATAAGGAAGCTACATCTTCTTAAAAGGCACTGTGTGTGATAAAAATTTACTTTTAAAAATAGAGACTCCTCTTAGCAAAAAGGAAGTTTTATTTTGGCTTTTCTTGAAGAAAAAAGTATACTCCAAGTCTCACAAAGGTAGTGAAGATCAAGGAGCTGCCCTGAGGTGACAGTCAAGCAAGATTATATGGCCTAGCACAATTTCCCCCCCCAGCCCCCCTCTCTTCCAACCTGATTGGTTAAGGTTTTCAGAGTTACAGTCTTTAGGTAAAAAAATTTACCCAGCAATAAAGAGAAGAATAAAAGGTTTTCATAAAATATTACCCTACCATCCAGATGGCCAGGGTATCAGAAGAAGATTTCTAATGATCTCCTGTTAAATGAATTAATGTCGGAGTATACAAGGCCTTCTTAAAGCTTAGCACTTATCAAACAAGAGAAGGCAGGCTACTGTTCTCACAGTCTATTATCAAATAGGTAGCTAAGACTGCAAGGTCTCTTCTCTGGAAATATTCTACTATTTCCCTCCCTAACAGAATCAATGCAAGATCTTTCTAGAAACAGTCCACTGTTTCACTCCCTAGCAGAATCAGGAGGGTGTCTGACCTCTCTCCCTCTTTTAAGAATAGTCTGAGGGGGCCAGAGCCAAGATGGCGACAAGAGTGGAGGGTGTCCTAGGAGCTCTCTCATAAATCTTTGAAACTAAGGACTTCAAATTTTCAAGAGACAGAACCCACAGAGGGACCCAATGAGGCAGTTCTCCTATTCAAGGTAACCTGGAAAAGAGAAGAAAGGCTCTGCTCCCCAGGATTGGAGGGGTGGCACACCAGAGAGAAAGAACTTCAGCCTCCCAGAGGCAGCCCCAGGGCGCTGGGAGCCATTGCTCTCAGCAGCCAGGAGTTTCCTGACCTGAGCACCGGGCACAAAGTGGGGGACCTCTGCCAGAGTGAGCATGTGGAGCCCAGCCCTCAGGGCACACAGCAAGCTGCTTGGCCACTGCATTCCAGATCCAGGAAACAGAAGCAGGCAGAGCAGGTAAACAGGAGCCCCCAGGGCATGAGCCCATTGAACCTAGGGAGGGGAGTGAAGAGAGAGAGATTGCTGAGCTCTGTGCTCTGTCCTTGGAACAGGACTCTGGGGTTCTGACCACATTCAGATCCTGATTACAGTCCAAGCCCCCCCATAGAACAGCAGGGCCACCCCACACCTGAGCTCCGTGGCAGAGGAGGGGATCTTGTGGTCATTTATAGACCAGTAGGGAGAACAGCCTCACACACTGAGACTCTTGTGGGAGTGTCCCAAAAGCTCAGGAAGCACACCAAAAACAGGCTTAGACTGGGAAAATGAGCAAGCAGAGAAACAAGAGAAACACCATTGAGAAATACAATATCTATGAACCCAAGAAAGATCAACATACTCAGTCTGAAGATGAGGAAGCACAAGCTCCTGCATCTAAAGACTCCAAGAAAAATAGAAATTAGGCTCAGGCTATGACAGAGCTCAAAAAAGACTTTGAAAATCAAATGAGGGAGTTAGAAGGAAAAACTGGGAAAAGAAAGGAGAGAGATGCAGGAAAAACATGAAAATTAAGTCAGCAGCCTAGTCAAGGAAATCCAGAAAAATGCTGAAGAAAATAGCATGCTAAAAACCAGCTTAGGTCAAATGGATAAAACAGTTCAAAAAGTTATTGAGAAGAATGCTTTAAAAAGCAAAATTGGCTAGATGGAAAAAGAGAAGAAAATTGAGGAAAACAAATCCTTCAAAGAATAGAACTCAGGGAGATTGATGAATTTATGAGAAATCAGAACTCAATACTTCAAAACCAAAAACATGAAAAATTAGAAGAAAATGTGAAATATCTCATTGAAAAAACTGATATGGAAAACAGACTTAGGTAAGATAACTTAAAAATTATTGGAATACCTGAAAGTCATGATCAGGAAAAGAGCCTTGACATCATTTTCAAAGAATTACTACAGGAAAATTGCCCTGATATTCTAGAAGCAGAGGGCAAAATAGAAATGGAGAGAATCCATTGATTCCCCCCTCCAAGAAAGAGATCCCAAAAAACCAACCCCTAGGAATATTATAGCGAAGTTCCAGAACTCCCAAGTCAAAGAGAAAATATTACAAGCAGCCAGAAGGACACAGTTCAAATATCGTGGAGCTGCAGTCAGTATCACACAGGATTTAGCAGCAGCTACACTGGAAGCTCGTAGGGCTTGTAATATAATATACCGGAAGGCAAAAGAGCTTAGAATGCAACTGAGAATCAGCTACCCAGCAAAAATGAATGTCCTCTTCCAGGGAAAAAGATGGACTTTCAATGAACCAGGGGAATTTCAAATGTTCCTGTTGTAATGGCCAGAGCTGAACAGAAGGTTTGATCTTCACATACAGGACTCGGGTGAAGCATAGAGAGTGGAGGAGAAGGGGAAAATATGAGGGACTTGATGATGAACTGCATGTATTCCTGCATAGAAAAATGACACTGATAATACTCATATGAACCTTCTCAGTTAATAGAGCAGGTAGAGGGAGCTTTTATAGTTGAAGCACAGGAGAAAGCTGAATTCGAAGATAAAATATGGTGTAAAAATGGAGTCAGTAGAAGAAAAGGGAAATGTAATGGGAGAAAGAAAAAGGAGAGGGGGAATAGGCCAAGATATTTCACATAATAAGATTTTTCTTAATTACAATGAGCTACTTCAATGATATGGAAGAGGGGAAGGCAAGGGGGAATGAGGGAATCTCCACTCTCATCAGAGGTGGCTAGGAGAGGAAACAGCATATATACTCAATGGGGTATAGGCATCTGGACTAAGAAGGAGGGGGGGACAGGGGGAAGGGGGAGTGATGTGAGTGATGGAGGAGAGGATGGACCACAGGGGGAGAGTGGTCAGATATAACACATTTTCTTTTTTACTTCTTGCAAGGGGCTGAGATTGGATGGCCTGTCCAGGACCACAGAGTCAGGTGGATGCTGGGCCTAAGGGGTGGTATGGGGGCTCAGGGCCTCTTGGCTCCAGGGCCAGGGATCTGCCTGCTGCGCCACTCAGATATGCTACAGCAGAGTCAGAATGAAAGGAGAGAGAAAAATATAGTACATGGTAGTGGAGAAATATGAAAGGCAACAGTGGAAAAATATGGAAGTAACTTTTGTGATGGACTTATTATAAAGAATGTGACCCACTCATGACAGAGTTGTTGGTGTTGGAACAAAGACTCAAGCACATTTTTTTTATTATTTTGGGGGGCAAATGGGGCTGGGTAGCCCACCTGGGGTCACATAGCAGGGTGATCATTGGGTGTCTGAGGCCGGATTTGGACCCAGGTGCTCCTGGCTCAAGGGCCAATGTTCTGTCTGCCACCTAGCCACCCTTACTATTATTACTATTTTATTTTGTTTTGTTTTGTTTTTTTTCTTTTTCTTTTTCTTTTTTTTTTTTTTTTTTTGGTTTTTGCAGGGCAGTGGGATTCAGGTGGCTTGCCTGTCACACAGCTGGGTAATTGTTGGGTATATGGGGCGGGATGTGGGCTTGGGTGCTCATGACTCCAGGGCTGGGGCTCCATCCACTGTGCCACCTGGCCATACCTACAATTATTACTATTTTTTATTTTAATTTTTTTCTCTCCCCTTTATCGCTCAAGTGAATCTATATTTTTTGGGGGGAGGGGATATTTTGTTTACTTTTAAACAAGAATATTTTATTTATGTATAAAAAAATTTGTACAAAATGATAATAAATAAATATTAAATATTGAAAATAAAAAAAGAATAGTCTGAGGGTAATAACAGTCTGTCTTTGCTTTAATGATTTTTAGCCCTGAGAGGACTTCACTAGGAATGTTAACTCTGAAAATGAAGCTATATCATTACTAAATATGTATGCATCTAGTGAGACAAGCTTCCAGATTCCTAGAGGAAAAGTTGAGTGAATTACAAGGAGAAAAAGACAGGAAAAACTTTAATAATGGGAGACCTCAATCTCCCTCTCTTGGAACTAGATAAATCTAACAAAATAAACAAGAAAGTTAAGGTGAATGAAATCTTAGAAAACTTAGATATAATAGGCCCCTGGAGAAAACTTAATGGGGACAGAAAAGAATATACCTTTTTCTCGGCAGTACATGGCACCTTCACCAAAACTGACCATGTACTAGGGCACAAAAACCTTAAAATCAAATTCAGAAAGGCAGAAATAATACACACTTCTCAGATCATGATGCAATGAAAATTACATGTAATAAACGGTCAGGGAAAGATAAACCAAGAACTAATTGGAAATGAAACAATTTTACCTTAAATAATGGGTGGATCAGACAGCAAATAATAGAAATAATCAAAATTATATCCAAGAAAATGATAAAAATGAAACATCATACCAAAATTTATGAGATGCAGCCAAGGCAGTTTTGAGGGGAAACTTTATATCTCTAACTGCCTATATGAATAAAATAGAGAAAGAGGAGATCAATTAATTGGGTATGAAACTAAAAAAGCTAGAAAAAGAACAAATTAAACATCCTCAAATAAACTAGAAATACTGAAAATCAAGGGAGAGATTAATAAAAATAGAAAACAAAAAAACCATTGATCTCATAAATAAATCTAAGAGTTGGTTTTATGAAAAAGCCAATAAAATAGACAAACCTCTGATTCAAAAAAAGAAGATAACCAGTATCAAAAATGAAAGGGGGGAACCAACCACCAATGAGGAAATTAAAAAGATAATTAGGAGCTACTTTGTCAAACTGCTAAGAAATTGGATAACTTGAGTGAAATGGATGAATATTTACAAAAGTACAAACTGTCCAGATTAACAGAAGAGGAAATAAATTACTTAAATAACCTCATTTCAGAAAAAGAAATTGAAGAAACCATCAATAAACTCCCTAAGAAAAAGTCCAGGTCCAGATGGATTTACGAGTGAATTCTAATAAACATTTAAGGAGTAATTAATTCCTATTCTACAAAAACTCTAAAAAATAGGAGATGAAGGAATTCTATCAAACTCCTTTTATGACACCAACATGGTGCTGATACCTAAACCAAGAAGAACCAAAAACAAAGAAAATTATAGACCAATCTCCCTAATGAATATTGGTGGAAAAATCTTAAATAAAATTTTAGTGATGAGACTACAGCAAGTTATTACCAGGATAATACACCATAATCAAGTTGGATTTATACCAGGCAGGCAGGGTTGGTTCAACATTAGGAAAACACTCAACATAATTAAACATATAAACAGTAAAACCAACAGAAATCATATGATTATCTCAGTAGATGCTGAAAAAGCTTTTGATAAAATACAACATCCATTTCTATTAAAAACCCTAAAAAGTATAGGAATAAATGGAGTTTTCCTTAAAATAATAAATATTATCTGTCTAAAACCATCAAGAAATATATTTAATAGGAATAAACTCAGAGCATTTCCAATAAATTCAGGGGTAAAACAAAGCTGCCTACTAGCGCCATTACTATTCAATATAGTATTAGAAATGCTAGCAGTAGCAACAAGAGAAGAAAAAGAAATTGAAGGAATCAGAATAGGGAATGAGAAAGCAAAACTTTCACTCTTTGCAGATGGTATGATGGTATACCTAGAGAACTCCAGAAAATCATCTAAAAACTCCTTGAAACAATTAACAAATTCAGCAAAGTAGCAGGATATAAAATAAACCCACATAAATCATCAGCATTTCTTTTTATGAATAACAAAACCCAAGAACAAGAGATAGAGAAATTCCATTTAAAATAACTGTAGATAACATTAAATACTTGGGAATCTACCTCCAAAGAGAAACCCAAAAATTGTATGAACACAATTGTAAAGCTCTCCTTGGGGTGGCTAGATTGTGCAGTGGATAGAGCACTGACCCTGGAGTCAGGAGTACCTCAGTTCAAATCTGGCCTCAGACACTTAATAATTACCTAGCTGTGCGGTCTTGGGCAAGTCACTTAACCCCCCATTGCCTTGCAAAAACTAAAAATAAATAAATAAATAAAAATAAAGCTCTCCTCACCCAAATAAAGTCAGTTCTAAATAACTGGAAAAATGTCAAATGCTCATTGGTAGTTAGAACTAATATAACAAAAATGACAATTCTACCCAAATCAAATTACTTATTCAGTGCCAGACCAATCAAACTATCAAATAAATACTTTACTAAGCTAGAATAAATAGTAACAAAATTCATCTGGAGTGACAAAAGGATAAGAATAGCAAGGGAACTGATGGGAAAAAAATGTAAAGGACGATGGCCTAGCTCTACCAGATCTAAAACTATACTATAAAGCAGCAGTCATCAAAACTGCCTGGTACTGGTTAAGAAATAGAGTAATGTGGCAGAACCCACAGAAAGACTGAGTGATACATTTTCCCAGTCCAAGATAACTTAGAACCTCCACAGGAAAGGTATGCTTCACCAAGACCTGGGGTGGGAAAAAAAGCCACTGCACAGTCCAGCCTAGCTCAGCAAAGCCCAGTCCAGCCCAGCCCAGAGATCACCAGCAACAGCTTGAAGGGGAGAGGAAAGAACTCTGCTGCACCTGGGTGAGTGTGGAGTGAGGAGCACCGACCACAGAACCTGCAGCGAAAATCCGGAGAAAGTATCCTGCACACCCAGAGAAGGTAAGGGAAGTCTGCAGAGATTTCTCTGCTGTTTGCCTACACTCAGACTCAGGGTGCAGTTTAGGCTTCCTTACTAAGATAGCTGGATCCCGCCTTATAGCCTCAGGCCAGAGGGTAATGCTGTGGTCATCATCTATATATCAAAGCACGGGCTGGAGAGTTTAAGACCTTGGAAAAAAGGATCAGACCATAGAGAATTACTTCAGTCCTATGGAAGAGCAAAACACATACTCTGATGATGATAAAATCGAAGCTTCTGTATCCAAAAACCTCCAAGAGAAATAGAAAATGGGCTCAGACTGTGGATAAGATCAGAAAAGACTTTGAAAAGCAATTCAGGGAGGTGGAGGAAAAATTGGGAGGAGAAATGAGAGCAATGCAGAAAAATCATGAAAACCAAATCAAAAGCTTGGTGAAAGAAATACAAAAAAAAATACTGAAGAAAATAATATGTTAAAAAACCAGTTTAGGCCTAATGCAAAAAGCAAAACAAAAGGCAAATAAGGAGAAGAATGCCTTAAAAAGTAGAATTGGCCATCTGGAAAAGGAGATAAAAAAGCTCTCTGAAGAAAATAACTCCTTCAAATGCAAAATGAAACTGAAGGAAGCTGATGACTTTGCAAGAAATCAGGAAGAAATAAAACTCTTCCCAAAAAGCTAAAAATTAGAAGAAAATGTGAAATATCTCATTGGAAAAACAACTGACCTTGAAAACAGATCCAGAAGAAATAATTTGAAAATTATTGGACTATCTGAAAGCCACGACCAGGAAAAGAGCCTAAACTTCATTTTTCAAGAAATAATACAGCAAAATTGCCCTGAGATCCTAGAAGCTGAGGGTAAAATAGAAATTGAGAGAATTCACCGGTCACCCCCTGAAAGGGATCCCAAAAGAAAAACTTCCAGGAATATTATAGCCAAATTCCAAAACTCCCAAATCAGAGAGAAAATTCTAAAAGCTGCCAGAAACAGACAATTCAACTACCGAGGCTCCATAGTCAGGATTACACAGGATCTGGCAGCATCTACATTAAGGGCTCATAGGGATTGGAATATATTCCAGAAGGCAAAAGATCTTGGTTTACAATCAATTACCCAGCAAAACTGAACATCCTCTTCCAGGGGAAAAGATGGATTTTCAATGAAACAGGGGACTTTCAAACTTTCCTAATGAGACAACCAGGGCTGAACAGAAAGTTTGATCTCCAAATACAGGACTTTGGTGAACCATAGAGGGAGTGGAAGAGAGGTACTAACTATGAGGAACTTGATGATGTTAAACTGTTTGTATTCTTGCATGGGAAGAAGATATTGATAACTCATATGAACTTTCTCATTTATAAGAGCAGCTAGAAGGAGCATATATAGACAGGACATAGGAAGGAGTGGAATATAATGGTATGATGTGGTAAAGGGATGGAGTGAAAGGGCGATGGGGGAAAGTACTGGAAGGAAGGAAAAGGAGATGAAGAAGCTGAGAGATTTCACATAAGAGTCAAAAAAAAGCTTTTTCAATGGAGGGGAGGAGGGAAGGAAAGGGGGAATGAGTGAGCCTTCATTCTCATCGGAAATGGCTCAGGGAGGGAAGCATACACACTTAATAGGGTGAGGAAATCTGTCTTGCCCTGGAGAAGGATGGGAGGAAAGGGATGGGATGAGGAGAAATGGGGGGGAGGGAAGGGAGGAATAGGTGACATAAGAGAGGAAAGATCAAGGGAGAGGGTACTCAGATGCAACATGCTTTTGGACAGGGCCAGGATGAAAGGAGAGAAAGAGAATAGAATAAATGAGAGTGGGGAGGAATAGAGTGGAAGTACAGTTAGTGATAGCAACTGAGGGAAAAATACTGAAGCAACTTCTCTGGTGGATTTATGATAAAGAAAGGAACTCACCCCAGATACAGAGCCATTGGAATCTGAACACAGACTGAAGTAGAAGTTTTTTCCTCTCTATTCTTGAGGTTTCCCATCTTCTTGGGGGGGGGGGTTATGTTTATTCTTATGTTTACACTTATAACATTCATTTTACATCAACGTATGGCATGGAAACAATGTAGACACTGTCAGACATCCTGGGGGGGGGGGGGAAGGGAGGGGGAGGAAAAATTGTAGAATTCAGAGCCTTGAAAAAAATGATGGGTACAATTTACTATTGTATATAATTGGAAAACAAATAAAATGTTAAAAAAAAAAAAATAGAGTAATGTGCCCAAAAGGCCAAAAAAAAGTGTGCATGCCCTTTGATCCAGCAATACCACTACTGGGTCTGTACCCTGAAGAGATTATGAAAAAGGGCAAAAACATCACTTGTACAAAAATATTCATAGCAGCCCTGTTGTGGTGGCGAAGAATTGGAAATTAAGTAAATGTCCTTCAATTGGGGAATGGGTTAATAAATGTGGTATATGTATATGTATATGATGGAACACTATTCTATTATAAACCAGGAGGGATGGGAATTCAGGGAAGCATGGAAGGATTTGCATGAACTGATGGTGAGCAAGATGAACAGAACCAGAAGAACATTGTACACCCTACAGCAACATGGGGTTGATTGACCAACCTTGATGGACTTGCTCATTCCATCAGTGCAACAATCAGGGACAATTTTAGGCTATCAGCAATGGAGAATACTATCTGTGTCCAGGGAAAGTATCATAGAGTTTGAACAAAGACCAAAGACTATTACCTTTAATTTAGAAAAAAAAAAGTTATCCTATTATGTAATTCTGCTATCTCTTATACTTTATTTTTCTTCCTTAAGGATATGATTTTTCTCTCATCACATTCAGCTTAGATCAATGTATACCATGGAAACAATGTAAAGACTAACAGACTGCCTTCTGTGGGGGGGGGGGGGTAGGGAAGGAAGATTAGGGGAAAATTTTTTAAATTCAAAATAAATAAAATCTTTAAATAAATAAATAATAAATAGTTAAGAATATAAACAAGAAAATAATTGGGAAAAATAAAATACCATTAAAAACAAAAAATTTGAAATAAAATCTTTAAAAAAAAGAAATAGAGTAATGGATCAGTGGATTAGGATAGGTTGAAAAGCAAACATGGTAAATGACTACAGCAATCTACTATTTGACAAACCCAAAGAATCAGCCTCTGGGATAAGAACTCACTATTTGGTAAAAATTGATGGGAAAACTGGAAAATAGTACGGCAAAATCTAGGCATAGATCCACATCTCATACTCTATACCAAAATAAGGTCAAAATGGGTATAAGATTTATACCATAGATAAATTAATAAATCATGAAATATTCTATCTATCTAATCTATAGAAAAGGGATAAATTTATGACCAAACAAGAATTAGAACACATTATAAACTGCAAAATGAATGATTTTGACCATATTAAATTAAAAAGGTTTTGCACTAATCAATGATGCCATATTTAGAAGAAAAGTGGAAAGCTGGAAAACAATCTTCACAACCAGGAATTCTGATAAAGGTCTCATTTCTAAAATATATAGAGAATTGCATCAAATTTATAAGTCCACAAGGTATTCCCCAATTGATAAATGGTCAATGAATATGAACAGTTTTCAAATAAAGAAATTAAAGATATATATATATATGAAAAAATGCTCCAAATCACTATTGATTAGAGAAATACAAATTAAAACAACAATGAGGTATCATCTCACACCTATTGGATTAGCTCAGATTAGAAAAAGGGAAGATGATCAATGTTGGAGAGGTTGTGGGAGGACTGGGACATTGATGAATTGTTGGTGGAGTTGTGAATGGATCCAACCTTTCTGGAAAGCAATATGGCACTCTGCCCAAAGAGCAATAAAACTGTTTATACCCTTTGACCCAGCAATTCCAATTCCAGGTCTATATCCAGAAGAAATAATCAAAAAAGGAAAAAGTCCTAAAAGTTCCAAAATATTCATAGCAGCTCTTTTTGTAGTGGCAAAGAATTGGAAATTGAGGGGGGTGGCTAAACAAGTTATGGTACATGAATACTATGGAATATTATTGTTCTATAAGAAACAATAAATGGTTGGACTCTAGAGAAGCACAGAATGACTTAACAGGATCTGATGCTGAGCAATGGGAATAGAACCAATAGAAAAATTTACACATCAACATTAAGAGATAAACAACCCTAATGGAGCAACCCCCTTAGCAGTCCAGAGAGCTAGGACAACTGTATTTGACAGATTATGGACTATATTATCCCCAACCAGAGGAAGAAATGCAAAACAAAACAAAATACACATAAAAAAACACCCCTACCAAATCTGATGAACACTTTATAAAAATTATCTCATGTATCTCTTTACCTTAATCCTAATTTCCCATGCCAAAAATGACTAATTTGTAAATATATTTAACAAAATATGTATGTAAAATGCTAAACTGACCATTCCCAACTGAGGGGAAAAGGGTGGGAAGGGAGAGTGAAGGGGAAACTTTATAACTTGGAAATATACATATACAAATGGATGAGAATAAATTTAAAAAGAAAAAGAAAAAAACCTTCACTTGATCTAACCATCCTTACTTGAACTAACCATCCCATATCTTGAACTCTTCTCCACAAAACTGAGGAAACCACTAGGTGCCTAATCTTCTCTTCTAAATCTCTTCAATCTGAAATCTAATCTCATGAATGGAAAATGTTCTTTCCCAAATTACTGATTATCTCAAATTTCTAAATCTAATGGCCCTTTGTCTTTTTTAATTTCTCAGCCTTTTGAAGTCACTATCCATTATCACTTCTTGAAAGTTTATGTGAAACTTATTTCTTCTAATTCTTCTACCTTTTTTACCACTCCTTCTCACTATCCTTTGATTGATCTTTATCCAGGTCATACTTACTGATATCTTCTGTCTTGGGACCTCTTTTTGTCTCCCTCTATATTACCTTCAATTTCACATCACCAACTACCTTTTGGACTTTTAAACTGAATTTTCCATAGTCATTTTGCAAAAATTGGGGGAATTCATTATCCCCAAATCCTCCTTTCTAGACCAACTTGCCTTTAACTGTGGTGAGCACCATCCTCCTCCTAGTGACCTAGGCTCTCAAACATATTCACACACCTCATATTTCTATTGCAAATTTAATTTTAATTACTTTTATTCAGGTTAAATGAAAACCAAAGCTTATTATCTTCAGTTTTTAAAAGTTGTCTTATGCATCATGTAATTTTGCTCTCTAATTATTTTTTCTTCCTTTTGGATCTGATTCATCTCTCACAATATGTTCAATTTAGATCTATGTTTATCATGAATGCAAATATAAAACCTATATCAGATTGCCTTCTGCTGACAGGAAGGAGGAGTGGGGACAGAAAAAAATTCTAAAACTCAAAACCTGGAAAAAAATTGGTAGAAACTACCATTATATGTAACTAGAAAACAAATAAAATATTTATATAATTAAAAAGGATAAACTGTAATAAGATCTTTAAATAAAAAAAGATATAATTCCCATTGCAAAAGAAAAAAACATTAAATGTAGACTAAAGTTTACAATCTTTAATTTTTAAAAGTTATCTTTTGTATTGTCTTTTTTCTCTCTTTCACAAGATGATTAATATAATCTATGTTTAGCATGTTTATACATGTATAGTTTATTTTAGATTTCTTTCTTTCAGGGGTCTGGGGCAGGGAGGGAGGAAAGGGAAGGAGGAAGAAAAATGTAAAACTTAAAACCTTGCAAAAAAAGATGTGTTGAAAACCACCATTGCATGTTGTTGAAAAAAATAAATAAAAATTAGGGGGGAAAATAATGATAGCATCCTGTTCTTTTTGTGATGGTTAATTGGAAATCAAGGATGAATCCATCAATTGGGGAATGACTAAACAAGTTGTGGTATATGATTGTGATGGAATATTATTGTGCTATAAAAAATGGCAAACTTGATGATTTCAGAAAAACCTGGAAAGACATATTAACTACTGCAAAATGAAATTAGTAGAACCAATAGATCATTGTACACAGTAACAGCAATATTGTATGGTGAAAAATTGTGACTGACTTAGCTATTCTCAGCAGTACAATAATCCAAGACAACCTTTCATGATTGAAGGATTTGTGATGAAACATGCTACTTCCAGAGAAGGAGCAGATATTGGCTGGATACAGACTGAAGCATGCTATTTTTCACTCATTTTTTTTCTTTTGAGTCTTCTACAAAGTGACTAATATTGAAATGTTTTTCATGATTACACATGTGTAATCTATATTGAATTGCTTGCTATTTCTGAAAGGGGGAGGGAAAGTGGAATAGAATTTGGAACACAAAACTTTAAAAATGTAAAAAATCATTTTAACATATAATGGGGGAATAAAATATTATTTTCAAAAAAGAATGATGCCATCCACATAGATAAAAATCACTACTTACTTACTTGATTCTCCCTTCATATCTCTGGTATATGTTCCTTTCTTTCTAATCATATAGCTACCACCATAATTTAGCCCTTCAGAATCTCCTGCCTAGACTATCAAGTTAGCCTTCTGATTAGATTTCCTGCCTCATGAGTCTGTCCACTCTAATCCGTCTTCCACTCAGTTTCCAAAAGTGATTTTTCTAAAGCATAGATCTGACCCAACTCCCACTCCCACCTATTCAATAAACTCCTGAATCTCCCTATTACCTATGGTTCAAAGATGCTAAGATAAGAGATGGAATGGCATGTGCAAAGAAGAGCCAGTAATGCTGGATCATAGAATGCATGGAAGAGTGTATTGCATTCTATGATTCAGCAGTACAGGTCTATTTGTTCTTCCTTGCATATGTCATTCCATCTCTTACCTAGCATCTTTGTACTAGTTCTCCTTGCCTGAATTTCTCTCCCTCCTTGCCTTAGTCTCTTGGTTTCCCAGGGTTTCTTCAATACTCAGCTCAAATTCCACTTTTTATAGGCAGTCTTGACTGATCCTTTTGTTGCTTTATGCCTTCCTTTCTGATATTACTTTTGACTTCATGTATAGTATCTTATAGGTACCTGATTATTTTCATGTTTGTCTCCATTTGAATGTAAGCTCCCTGACTGTTTTGGTCTTTCTTTGAATCTCCAGTACTTGGTGCAGAGTCTAGCACATAGCAAACCTTTATTAATTGCTTATTGTCCAACAGGAGGCATCCTGAGTGAAAAAGGCATCACCAGAAATGCCATCTCTTTACACATCTTACCAGGATCCTAAGCACAAAGGTCCATAAAGAATTAGTACCTGCTGCCATCATCCAACCCCATCTTAGCCCACTCTGACATCATCCTGGTGAGCAACAATCATAATGGAGATTTGACCTAGCATATGTCACTTCCAGCTGATTCCTCAAACAGCCACAATTGATACCTGGAATAAGAAAGTTTGGCCACCCAAATCCTTAGCACTGTCAGTTGATTATCAGAAATTAAATTTAAATCATTCTAAAGAAGACATGTTTGTACATGGAGATGAGGAAAGTGCATTCTAGAAATGGGTGATGGCCAGTGTGAATGCATGGAGACAGATAATGGGTTCTCAAATTCAGAGAACAGTTAGTAGGCTTAGTTTTGATGGAATATATAATGTATGATGGGGAGTAATGTGAAATATGCATAGAAAAAGAAGTTGGAGAAAGAATGTGAAGGGCTTTAAATGCAGCAGATTTTGTGTTTTATCCAAAGTCAATAGGAATTTACTGAAGCATTTTTGAGCAGAGGAGGGACATGATAGCACCTGTGCTTTCAGAATTTCAGGCAGGAGGATGAATCAGAGAGAGAGGGAAGTAGTGGATGCAGGGAGTCCAGTAGAAGGCTAGTACAAAAGTTTGGTTGAAAAGGGCTTGAAAATAGAATCTAGCTATGTGAATAGAGAAAAGGGAACAATTTTAAAAAACTTTGGAAATAGAATGGAAAACTTATTATTTGAGCTGAGTGAGAGTAAAGTGCCTGATTGTTTTTTGCTGATTCCTTTTCTTGCAAACTTTTTTTTTGGTTCTGAGGAGTCTTGGTGATTTGACCAACTTAATCTGGAGCCAGTTAAGCTATGTTTGTAGAAAACTGCCTCTTGAATATGCTAGGAAGAATATTCCTTTCCTTTAAAACCATTCCTTATTACTTTTTTAGTGAATAAATATGATTGAACCATTATTACTTGAAAAGTAACTCAAAATGATGGAAAGAACACTGTCTCTGAACACAGAGGAGCTGAGTTAAGATGCATCCTCAGAAAAGTACTGCCTATGTGTTCTTGGGGAATCCACTTCATTTCCTTATGCAAGACTTTCCTCTGAGATCCCTTCCAGGTCTAGATCTATTACCCTATGGTCCTGATTTGAAAAATATTAGGACTAGATGACTATCATTTCTTTTTTTTTAATTTTTTTATTGCCTTTTGAATTTTACAAGTTTTCCCCCAATCTCACTTCCCTCCCTTCACCCCCTTCACCCCCCCCACAGAAGGCAGTCTGATAATCTTTATATTGTTTCCTTGCTATATAACAATCAAAACTGAATGTGTGGGAGAGAAATTATAGCCTTTTTTTTTTGCAAGGCAATGGGGTTAAGTGGCTTGCCCAAGGCCACACAGCTAGGTAATTATTAAGTGTCTGAGGCTGGATTTAAACTCAGGTACTCCTGACTCCAGAGCCAGTGCTCTATCCACTGCACCACCTGGCTGCCCTGAGAAATTATATCCTTAAGGAAAAAATAAAATATAGGAGATAGCAAAATTACATAATAAGATATTTTTTTAATTAAAGGTAATAGTCTTTGGTCTCTTTAAACTCTACAATTCTTTCTTTGGATACAGAAGGAATTCTCCATCACAGATACCCTAAAATTGTCCCTGATTGTTGCACTGATTAAATGAGCAAGTCCATTAAGACCAATCATCAACCCCATGTTGCTGTTAGGGTGTACTATGTTCTTCTGTTTCTGTTCATCTCATTCAGCATCAGTTCATGCAAATCCTTCTAGGCTTCTCTGAATTGCCATCCCTCCTGGTTTCTAATAGAACAATAGTGTTCCATAAAATATATATATATACCACAATTTGTTCAGCCATTCACCAATTGATGGACATTCACTCAATTTCCAATTCTTTGCCACCACAAACAGAAGAGCTATGAATATTTTTGTATAAGTGATGTTTTTACCCTTTTTCATGATCTCTTCAGGGTATAGACCCAGTAGTGGTATTACTGGATCAAAGGGTATGCACATTTTTATTGCCCTTTGGGCATAATTCCAAATTGCTCTCCAGAAAGGTTGAATGAATTCACAGCTCCACCAACAATGTATTGGTGTCCCAGATTTCCCATACCCCTTCCAACATTGATCATTTTTGATAACTATCATTTCTGAACAAATAAAACCATTCTTTTTCTGGAGAGACTCTTTGCTCATATAGTCACAATTTGTGTTTACATAGTTCATTTTCAAAATACTGGAATTTTATTTTTCTCCCTTCTTTTACTATCCCTCTCTACTAGTACTCAATATGTTTAAGGTACAATATTTAAAGAATTGTAAACACTCTGAAGTACCACCTCACATCTCTCAGATTGATTAACTTGACAAGAAAGTGATCAATGTTGAAGGGGATGTGGGAAAACTGGGACACTAATGCATTGTTGATGGTGTTGTAAACTAATCCAACCATACTGAAGAGCAATTTGAAACTAGGCCCAAAGATCAATTACCCCAAAGAGATCATAAAGATCATTTTAATCATTCTGATAGGTGTGAGGTGGTACTTCAGCATGTGTATTGTGCATGCCCTTTGTTGCAGCAATGCCACTACTAGGTCTGTATCCCAATGAGATCATTAAAAAAAATGGAAAAAGACTCACATGTACAAAAACATTTGTAGTAGCTCTTTTCATATGACAAAGAATTGGAATATGAGGGGGATGTCCATCAATTGAGAAATGACTGAACAAGTTGTGGTATATGAATGTGATGTTGTTCTGTAAGAAATCATGAACAAGCCGACTTCAGAAAAGTCTGAAAAGACATATATGAACTGATGCTTAGTGAAATGAGCAGAAGTTTTGTACACATTAACAGCAACACTGTGTGATGATCTAACTATGATGGACTTAGCTCCTCTTGGCAGTTCAATAATTAAGGACAATTCTAAAAGACTTGTGATGGAAAATGCCAGCCACATCAAGAGAAAAAACTATAAAGTCTGAAGTAGACTAAGCATACCATTTTCATTTTTTAAAACTTGTTTTATGCTTTTTTCTTTTTCTTGTGTTTTTTTCCTTTAGTTTTTATTCTTCTTTTGCAACATGACTAATGGGGAAATAGGTCAAACTTGATTGTTCATGTATAACCTACATCAGATTGCCAGTTGATGCCAATGTCATTCTGACAATTAGCTTTTAGAAAAGACTTTACAAAATTTACCAACATGGCACAGTTAGAATAGTTGATTCAAAACATTTTTCCAAATATGATGATATCAATTACTTGAACCTTTAGTCCTATGAGTATAACAAGTTCCAAGAATTGTCACAATATCTTTTTTTTTTTTTTTTAGTTTTTGCAAGGCAAATGGGGTTAAGTGGCTTGCCCAAGGCCACACAGCTAGGTAATTATTAAGTGTCTGAGACCGGATTTGAACCCAGGTACTCCTGACTCCAGGGCCGGTGCTCTATCCACTACGCCACCTAGCCATCCCCACAATATCTTTTAAGGAAAAGCTAGCCCACTTAGCATGTCTGCTTATGTTAGGTAATTTCTTCCACCAGAATATATAGGTATATGTGCATACATGAGTATGTGTGTTGGTGAGAGGGTGTGTGTGTGTGTGTGTGTGTGTGTGTATACAAAAGTTCTACAGATATTCTATTCAACCCATAGTGTGGACAACAGCTTTACATTATCATCTAAGTTATTCTTACATAGATAATGAGGCTAACCTCATAGGTGAGCATAGGTTTCATTTTGTATGCTTTTGAGTGTTCTAGGACTTGAACCTGCACTCCTTTTTTTCATATTGCTGAAAATCAATGATAACTGCCACTCTACAGTGAGGTGTCAGGGAAGATATTCATATATAATCTGATATTTAAAAAAAATTTTCTTGGGGCAGCTAGGTGGCGCAGTGGATAGAGCACCGGCCCTGGAGTCAGGAGTACCTGGGTTCAAATCCGGCCTCAGACACTTAATAATAATTACCTAGCTGTGTGGCCTTGGGCAAGCCACTTAACCCCATTTGCCTTGCAAAAACTAAAAAAAAAAAAATTTCTCTTCAGTCATTTAAAAAGTCTTTTTTTAAGTTTTCCAGTGAACCAATATCTTCTATTTATTGCATCATTATTTATTATTTGGTTTTATTGTAGAATGGTATCTAAATTTGGTGTTAAGGGTATCAGAGTTTCTACATTTCATTGTGTATTCCTGGGGCACATGATTAATTTTTACTTAAAATCTATGAATGTTTGAAAAAGGTATGTCTTTTGCCTTTCTGAGTTTTCTCTATATTTTTATTAACTTTAGTTTAAATCTCTGTGATTTTTTAAAATATATTTCTGATAAATTTATCTTATCAGATATGAGGTATGAAAATGTCCTACTGTTATAGCTATATGTATAATGAATCTCATGAAGTGTTTGTGTTATTTGAATTTTAATTGGATTTCCTTGAACTATAACCAATTACTGTCTTCCATTTATAATTATAACTTCAAAAAATGCAGATACAAATAATGCAACCACTTCATGGGATTGATTGTTCATACTAATCAGTACCTAGCTGTATCTTTTTTTCTTATCATAAGCCTGTGATGTTGTCCTATTTGGATTTTGCTGTACAATAATTAGATGTATATGTATTTAAGAATCATATATTCTATATAATGCTTTTTGGCATAATATGATTTTGATGTTCTTTTTTGCCTCTTTTAGCCTAAATTCAACCTTGCTGAAATCATTAATGCCTCTACCACTTTTTCTGATTTGATACTGGCATGGTCAATTTGAGACCAGTTTTTTACTTTGAATTTCTTTATACTTTTTTGGATTGAAAGTAGTTTAACAGCAAGATATTGCTGAACTCTACTTTTTAACCCTTTGACTCTTTGAATTTTAAAATCATTAGGGTTCATCTTTCATTCAACAATTCTATTGGAAAAGAAAACATTTCTTTTATTTGTATAAATAATACAGAATATCAGTTTCTTAGGTCAAGGACTATTTCATTTTTTTGGTCTTTCTATCTCCAGCACTTAGCATGATGTTATTAGCACCTAAGCAATACTTAATAAAAGTGTGTTGAATTGAATTATTTTGATTATTAATCTAAACTTAATAGAACTGAATAAACAGTATTCATCTGTCATGTATTAATAAAAATGAAGGTTATTTTAATTGGATTTCACTTTGATCAGGTAAGACCTCACTTTGAGGTAAATTGCTCAGTCCTTCCTTTGAATCCCCTTTTGTTGTGGTTCCTTTGTTCCTTTCTGTTTTTCTGAGGGAAATAAATCCTTCCAATGGTGTTTTAGACAATATAGAATTGAGAGAGTTATTATATTTAAATAGGAATTGTTTTTATCTTACTATAAGAAGTGTGAATTATTTAAAATAATTATCTTTCTTACTGGAAAGCTTAGGTATTGTTTAAAGACTTCCTTGAAGTGGCCATAACTCCCTAAAGTATATTTGTTTCTTTCATATCCATCTCCTGACTTCATAAGAACATATTGAGTTTTGCTAACTATGCAACTCAAGGTTTGAGTCATGTTTAAAATTTATAAACACTGTATTTCAATCTCTATAGGAGTATAATTTTCATTGATATATTTTATTTTTTTATTGTTCCCCTCCCAGAGAATGATTCCTTATATCAAAGAATAAAAAGAAAAACAAATAGTCCAACAAAACTACCCAGTTCATCCATCAAGTCTAACTTTATATGCAATGTCCATAAACAGCTATGACTGAAGAGACAAATCAGTTTGGGAAGGCTCACTTTCCTTATCACCATCAATAATAATTCAGCACCTTCTCGACTACCTTTGCAACCAGTATTGGAGGAATGCCTATGTTGGCAAGGGGCCAATCATCCCCTTCAATTGAAATCAGCTGCCACACAGGAGGTATGTCAGCCTAGCTAAAGCAGGTACTGTCAGAGAAACAGGAGCTAGAATGTAATAGGTGTGTCAAGCTAACTACCAGTCCTCATTCTTTGACCACCATTTCCTCCCCTCAGATCCTGATGGAGACAACCCAGCTCCCTGAACCCAAAAGCCTTGGCAATAGCAATTTTTCCAAGTCAATCACCTCAAACATCATCCTGAAAGCAAGACTTTTTAGGGATGCAGCCTGGCAACTGGCTCCCATGGCTACTCTAGTCGGAGCTACTGAAGACCCAGAAAAAAAGTTTTTGCAGCCAATCTTTGGCACCATTGAATGGTTGGATCTCAAATATTAAATGACATTAGAGAAGTAATAGTAACATTAACCTGCCTCTGCACCCTAAGGGCCATGGGATCTTTCCACCTACTTTACTTCCACATATGTTATCTGAGCTTCTTGAGAGCAGGACCTGTCTTATTTTTCTATTTGCATTCTTGTATTTGTATGATGTGTTTCACACATAAGTAGGGTTTAATAAGTACCTTATTTATTTATTCATTCATTCTATACCCATAGTCCCTCACTTCTGCAAAGAAGGGAAGGAGGTGCATTCTCATATGTCCTTCATAGCCAAGCTTGTTTTTTCATTTCACAATTTTGATTGTTTTGTTGTTCGATCCATGTACATTGTTGTAGTATTATGTATATTGTTTTCCTTGTTCTGTGTATTTCACTTTGCACCACTCCCATATTTCTCTATATTCATTGTTATTTGGTTTGATCTAATATTCCACTATATTCATGTTCCAAAATTTGCTTAGCTATTCTTCTTTGTTTTTAACTTTTTGGTAATACAAATGTCCTATTGTAAGTATATTTTTGTACCTGGAATCTTTCCCTTTACTATTGATTTCTTTTATGCTTAGCAATGGGATCTCTGAGATACAGCTAGGGGCAATGTAGATGATTTCTTTGCTTAATTCCAAATTGATTTCCTGAGTGGGAAAACCTCATACAGCTTTGTCTCACTCCTCTCTAATGATGTAATATTATGTGTTATAATGATTTACATAGAAATCTTATTCCTCCTACAAAATTTCAAGTTCCTGAGGGGTTAAAAAGAAAAAAAGCTATGTATTTGTAACCACACCAGTTCAAAGGTCCACACACAACAGAAATGTAATAAATGGTTGTAGATTTTATCAACTATATGACCAATAAACATGTATTAACACCATATGTGCCAGATGCTATGCTAGTCACTGCAAATACAAATACAAAGAATTAAGCAATCTTTAATCTTAGGAGTTTGCAATCTAATTTTTTTGTGGGGGGAGGTTGGGCAGGGAGACTGGAACTACATCTTTAAGAATCTGCATGTAGTAATAATCTGAATTTACTCTCTCAACCCACATGTGCCTTAGCAGAGCAGGTGCCCAGAGGACAGCTATATCTCATTGTTCTAGGAGTAACCCAAAGGATTATGGGCCCAAGTCCTCATTCTAGTATATTTACCCCCAGCATCGGTTGCCAGTGATTAATGTCCCAATTTCATTTAACCTATTTATATCAAGTAACTTTTAGCAAAATCATATTGACTAAAAAGTTATTTTTAAAAAATGAAGTACAAACAAATCCCCCCAAACTGGCAGCATATCTTTCTCAGATCCAGCAAGAATGGCCACAAACTTAAAGCAGTTGCTATAAAGCATTTGTACTGCCAAATTCTCCTCTGAATACAGCACAATGGTTAGAGTTATTACCTGGCCTGTAGGACAGGGTGTCTTGTCTACTGGGTTGGGTCATTGCTAAGTTAAATCTTACAGGTCAATCCTCTGGGCTTTGGCTTTTTGAAAACTTATCATTCTTCTGACCTTTCAAAGTTTCTAATGTCAATCTTCCTTCACCTAAGAACCAAGAAAAATAAATAAATTCAAAAGGTCCGGAAATACCACCAGGGCCATGCATCCATAGGCATATCATCCTTGGAGAGGAGAATGACTGCTGGCATTATCCCTTCCTCCCTTTCCCTACCGGATACTTAGAACAGTCCTTCCTTATTACCACCAAAAGAGAAAAATGAGTCATCCACTCATTGTATGCACATTCAATTCTGCCTCAGAAAACAAAAAAACTTGACTTCACCATCCTCTGGCATCCTAGGGCATATCATCCTGGGCAGGGAGAGTGGGTTACTGACATTATCCCCTCCTCCCTTCCTCCACCAGATACTTAGAACAGGTCTTTCCTTGATAACCACCAAAAGAAAGAGAGAGATGAGTAATTCGGTTAGTACCTTTTGTATGCACATTCAATTCTGCCTCAGAGGACAATCAAAAGACTTGTCATCAACACCCAGTTAATTAGAGGGGAGGAGAGGATACTTATATGTGTTCAGAAGTGGAGAGCTGAATCCCTCCATTACATGTCAACACAGATTTTGGGAAACAGGAAATATTCACATGGACCCTCTGCTTATGCTCCCAGAACTGGGTTCTCATTGGCCAGTCCCTATTATTTACTAAATAAATATAAAAAAAAATTTAAAAAAAATACTATGTAGCTAAATATAAGGTACCCAGAGATGGAGAGTACTAGCAGGAAAGTCTTCATGTACAAAATTTGAGCAGTGTTTTGAAGAAACTTTTGAAGAATTATATGAGATGTGGGGGAAGATTCTAGGCATGGGAGACAACCAGAGCAAAGGAAAAGAGATAGGAGTCAGGAGTGAGTCAACTTTTCTTTATTCTTTAGAAATCAACAAATGGTAGAAATCAGATTTTGTTGATTGGCTAGACAAGTTGTATCAAACTTAAATAAAAATGAACCTCTGCCTATGTGGAAAAACCACAAAATAACCATCTATGCTGTACTGTATTTTTATTTATTTTGCTAAAAATTTCCCAATAACGTTTCAATTTGGTTTGCATTAGGGAGTTTTGCAGATCACAACTAGCTATGAGTTTGACACTTTTGGTCCAGACTCAGAAAAGTGATGAAGAAAAAATGTTAATAGCATAGATTAAACTTAAAAGTCTGTCAACATACACTTTTTCTTCAGAGAACCAGTTAATAACCATTTATCAACACACTCCCCCTGTGTTCAGAACAGAGAGTAGGCTTAATGTATGAGAAAGGGAATAATGTTTATGGAAGTCAAGAAGATCAACTGGGGCCAGGTTGTGAAAGTTTAAAAACTAAACAGAGAAGTCTATTTTATCATAGAGATAATGAGAGCTCCTGGAATTTCTTGAGTTAAAGTGAAATGTAAGATCTGGGTTTAAGGAGAATCACTTCCTCTTTATGTGGACAGTATACTTGAATAAAGAAAATCAGTTAGTGAACTGTTCTAATAATCTAGGCAAGAGGTCAGGAGGTCCAGAACTAAAGTGGTGACCATGAGAGTAAGAGATGAGTGAAAACAGAATTGGAATTTGATAATTACATAGGAACAGCTTGGCACAGTGGCTTCAGACCTTCCAACAGAATCAGAAAAATTTAAATTAAATTCCTTTTCCCGACTCCCACTGGCTCTGTGATTCTGAACAAACCATTCAGCCTCTTAGCTAAGACTGTTAATGGTAAAACAGTTGCTAATCAGCATCAGTGGAAAGAATTTCCTTGCTGGGATTTCCTTCTACTCACAGTCATGGACTCATTCTTAGCGGAATACAAAGTGCATAAAGGAGTTTATGCAGATTTTTATGATCCATAAAACATTTCTGGTTTTACATAGATCAGATTCAGTCTTGGGTATTGACCTCCAAATCATATCACTTTGGTTTACTTTGTCCCTATCCAGAGTTTTCTCTGGGACCCTTAGAAAATAAATCACGATCAGGTGTCATACTGAGGTAAGAGTTCTCATTTTCTATGCAAGCTCTCCAAGTTCCAATGCAGATGAGATATGACAACCTTGATTTCACCACATAGAACATTCAAAGTACTATAAAGGACTCACACTATCCCTTACCAGTTGCCATAATTCTCTCTGTGAGTTTCATATCCCCATATCTAAGGAACCTATTTTCACAGTCCTCTAAACTTATAGAAGTTGTTTGAACCATCTTCAGAAAGAAAACAAACTTGGGGGAGGCTAGGTGGCGCAGTGGATAGAGCACCGGCCCTGGAGTCAGGAGTACCTGGGTTCAAATCTGGTCTCAGACACTTAATAATTACTTAGCCATGTGGCCTTGGGCAAGCCACTTAACCCCATTTGCCTTGCAAAAAAACCTAAAAAAAAAAACCCCAAAAAACTTGAAGTTGCTGAAGAAGAACAAATAATCTTGAGGCTGCTGGAGAAGCAAGCCACGTTCCATCAGACCTGCATTGTCTGAATAACTCATTATAAATATGAAAGTATCAAGGTGTGGTTTTTGTTTGGTTTTGTTTAGTTGGGAGTGTTTATTAACATTTCTTGATCTCTATAGCTCTGAATAAAAAGAAAATCATTAGCTCTAACTGAGGAATGTAGGTTCAGAATGTTTATGTCTGCCCCTTTCACAGGGTCTATCCTTTTTGATAGATCAAAGGGAAAGGTTTTGTCTGTGCAGACCTTTTGAAATGTGCATCTTAAAGAATGGCTTTCAAGTTGTGTATCAGATCTTTTTATGAAGGTAGGAGAACTGCTCTGGTCATCTAGACAAGATATATATATATTTTTTCCTTTTACCACCTTGGTAAGAAGAGACAGCAATCCTGGCAGGAAATCAGATCTCAGTTTCTGACACATAAACTCCTCTGGATCAAAGTAATCAGTGGCAAACAAATGTATAACCTGATTGGTGCTGCCACGAGGTTTAATCATTCCATGTTCATTCTGTCCACCAAAATTTTCTGTTGTTGTTGGCATTTGTAAGGATGCCATTCACCTATGGGTTCTTCTAAGATCCTAGAGAATTAAACTTCATTTATGAAACTAACTTTATTGTTTTATTTTAGCCAAAAGGGAAATAATGGTTTATATATATATTTTTGTCAAATATATCACAGCTCAGTCCCTAACTGTTTGTAGTTCTAGGGCTACAAGCTAGATCCTCATTCCAGTAACTCATTATACACCTTCAAAAGGCCAGGGGTCAGGAACTCTGGTTATCGGGCTATGTGGTTCTCCCTTCCATAGCTGCCATTGCTTTTCCATAGTTAATGCCATGAATTTGAAGTTCAAGAACTCATCTGAGGCCATGTGATCAAAGGACCTTACCCCTGCTTCTCCCAGACCCCCCTTGGACTGGAAAGGGTAAGAGTATGCTACTTCTGAAACACTAAAAAAGGTCTTGGATTCAAACCTTGTCAAATGCTCACTACTTCTTTGACCTTGGGAAAGTCACTCCTGACCTCAGTTTCCTCTTCTGTAAAAATGAGGGATTAAACAGCAGGTGTGGTAGCTGTGATTATAGCTGCTGAGGAGACTGAGGCTACATTTTGGGTCTCTTTCACTGGGGAACAATGAAATGTGATGGCTAAACTGATCAGGTATCCACACTAAGTACATCAATATTTAAGGCCCCAGACACTAGGGGCCCACCAGATGGCCTGCAGAAAGTTGAGCTGGCCAAGGACAGAAATGCAGTAGGTCATAACTCCTCTGCTAATTACTGGTGAAATTAAACTCATGAGTAGTAACCTTTGCAAGATAACAAGACCTAGTCTTTAAAAAAAAGTTTTTAAAAATGAGAGAATTGGTATAGGAAGCTTCTGAAGTGTACCTTTCAATCTTAGGTCTATGATCCCCATTGTGGCTTCTACCAGTAACTCCATGAGAATAATTGTGTTTCTAACTAAGTATTGTCTATCTCACTTCCCTAGAAAGGTTTCCTCTTAGGTCTCTGGTTTCTGAGGCCCAATTCTTTGTCTCTGATTCTTTCCAAAAAGAATATACTCTGCAATGAAGATTCCCTTTTAAAGATGTAACACAAAGAAATGACTTTGATGCGCTCTAGCCATAGTCAATAAATTCTTCCCCAAAAGCTGAGACTCACTTACCAGTTCTAACGGTCCAAGAATTGTCCTTAATTCTCTCAAGAAGGTGTCATGAGGCATAACCATACCTTCTGTAGGATAATTGTCAAGTTTGGGAACCTTGTAGATCAATCATCATATACATATCTTGTACCTTCTAGACTATAAGCTTCTCAAGGTCTAGGTCTAAGCCTTATCATAAATAGCATCTAGCACAGTTCAATCAATAAACAAATATTTATGAAGGGCTTACTATGTGCTAAGCACTTTGGATACAATTATTATTCCTACCCTCAAGGAACTTACACTCTAATGGAGAAAGATAACACACACAAAAAAAGCTGTAAAGAGAACAGAAGGAGGAGAAGGAAAGGTACCCAGTACAGGGGTACAATGAAGACATCAAAAGGAGTACAGTGGATGGGAAATGAAGTATTTTGAACATTAATGTCATATATCAGTCCCCTATCTAATGTCTTAGGTTAATGATCTTACAGGACTTACAAGTAATAGATACCCAGTAAGAATATATTGAGGGACACCTCTGGGTTACCATATTGTCCCCATTTTCATTAATCCCTATTCTCTCTCTCTTTTCTCAGAATCCCCTTTTTTGAGGAGAGGGGAGAAATCCCTCCCATTCTCCTTAGGATTTGCTTAAGAGAGAGATGAGTTTGAATGCTCAAGCCTTTAATCATAGCAGATTTTAGTTATGAGTATAAATTAGAGATCATCATTCAGAGGAGTAAAAGATGGATGAACATGCAGTCAATCTGTTGTTTTCCAGTTGTGTCCTACTTTCATGACCCCATTTGGAGTTTTCTTGGCAAATATATTGTAGTGGTTTACTATTTTCTTTTCCAGCTCATTTTACAGATAAGGAACTGAAGCAAAAAGGGTTAAGTGACTTGTCCAGGGTCACACAACTAGTAAGTGTGTGAGGCAGGATTTAAACTCAGAAAGTTGACCCCTCACTTTATCCACTGCACCAAGAAAACTGTCTAGGATGCAGCAAAAATGTACCTTTCAGTGTGGAAAAACTGCAGAAGGAATAGAAAAAAGGGCAGAATAACTGAGTTTGTACTTAAACTAGTTTCAGTAAGTGGGAGCAGTCAGAGGAAGAAGAGAAATTTTCTATTGTGGAAGCACTTGGGACAAACTTGTCAGAATAAGAGCATTCCATTTCAGTCAAAAATTTATGGGCTAAAACTTTTCTTTTGCTTTCATCCTCATTTGAAACAAGTTCAGGCAGGTGCAGGTTCAACCCATTTGAGATGCTGCCTACCAATCATAATCCACTATTCCTCTGTGCCTTAGGACTCTAAAGAAACGCTTCAGGCTAGATAAGTCCCACAAGTGAACAAGTTCATAGAGGAGCAAGAAACGGACAGGAGGCATATCTTGGTGAGTAGAAGGCTAACTTTACTATGAAATAATTTTTCTAGTGATCTAAAGCTAGAAGGAGAGAGGATTCTTCTGGTATGAACAGTTTCTAAGTGGTGCTAAGTGAATGAATTAAAGGGCTTATAAGAGTATTATTCTGTGTGATTAAAGTTAGACTTGTCTCCTGTTAGTCTGAAATGAGTATGTTGTTTTTTAAAAGATGTGCTTTTTTTTTTTTAAATCACCCTCATCACTGTGGTACAAATAGCTGTCTCTCTCCAGGGACATTATTCAGCTCTTGATTTCAGAGTCCAATTCTTTCAAGAGAAATTCTGATGGCCTAGTACCCTACTGAGTGGGTCCCAAAGTTCTGTTTAAATGAAACATAGCCTTCAGCTTTACCTTGAACCCATTTTCCCACCTACGTAAAACAGAAGAATTTTATTTTATAAAATGAAATAAGTAATTTATCTTAAATTTATTCTTTGTAAAATAGTGCTAGTGAAAGTAAGTCAACTTTATCTACTTAGATATATGACATTTTCCCCCAAAAAACTTGGTTTCACTCTTTACAATTAATTTATCCTCCATGATTCCTAATAGACCCTTATGTATATTTTCAATGTCTTTAGAATGATAAGAAAAAAATGTTTTTAAGTCTCTCCCTTTCTAATAATCCTTATTTGTCTTCTAAAATGAAAAGTGGTTTTTGTCTTGAATTGAACTGCCAATGGGTATAAATAATCTCATATAACATAGATCTCAAAATATGATATTCATTTCCTGTGAAAGAATGTTTATTTGTTGAATGAAGTTTTATGGATGTAAATGGATGAATTTTCAGATATTTATTATGTTATGTTATGTTGCTGACTGCTGAGAATAGATTTGTAAATAAATACAATTTTTTTCCTAATTCACACAGGCAGACTCCTTGGAACTGAATAAATCAGAGATCATTTAATTTTTCTAAAGATCAACTTTCTATTCTGCATACCCAGTTTCATTTGAAAGTTCCCTTGGCAAATAGCCACTTTTTGAAAGTAACTGGACTGAACCAACCCTAATATAATTCTAGGAGCTAGAACCTCATCTACTTCAAAGCTACCTATGGAGTTCCTATCAACTCCAGTGACACTGCTCATTCATGAAATAAATATAGAACTGTATCCGGTACATATTGACCCTATGTAAATACTAGTTATTATTATTATTATTATTATTATTATTAATGTCAGCTAGGCTAGCAAGTATCCTAATGGTGCTCTGTAGCCAAACTGCTGTTCTACTCTCTTAAATGATTTCCATTCCCAAGGACCTCTCTTGAATGTGAGAATCTAACCCCATTTCTTGGAAGAATAGCAGCCTAAATGAATGAATGGGTAAGACACACCTTGGTTAGGGTTTAAACGTTGTAGCTATACAAACATCTAAACATTACTCTTCTTGTTATCAAACCTGAAAGGGGAAGAATAACATATTATAAATGATTCTTTCTTTCCCACCCTTTTTCTCTTGGATTTGTCTCTCTAACCTGAACTAGAAAATAAAGGTGTGGTTTGTGTGTTTTCTGGCACAACAGAAGTAGGTGAGGAAAAAGAGCAATGAACCAGAAAAATGATCTCATATTATGTGGGTGAGTCTCACATATTTCTTCTATTCCAAAAATTAGCTTGTTTAGTGAGTTATTGTTTTTGGATTCATTCAGTACACCTAGAAAAGTCAATACCTTGGACTTGAATAAGTTTTTAAGGGGTAGACTGAACACAAGAATAGAAAAAGTTGAGAAATGAAGCTTGACGGAGTCATTATAGATTAAAGATTTAAGAATGAACTCCTGGCAAATTGTAATGATATTAGACTGATAGGAGAAATAATTCAAAGGGATGGAAAAGAGACTTCCCAAGCTAGGACTATCCATACAACCTATTCTCTGTAAAAATCTTTTCTAAAATGAGCTACTCACGGGGCAGCTAGGTGGTGCAGTGGATAGAGCACCAGGCCTGGAGTCAGGAGTACCTGAGTTCAAATCCAACCTCAGACACATGATAATTACCTAGTTGTATGGCCTTGGGCAAGCCACTTTAACCCCAGTGCCTTGCAAAAACAAAAAAAAAAATGAGCTACTCTCTATAAAGTCAAGGCATTTTTCCAGAGGAAATTGGTTTTGACTTGGGAGTTTGCTGTCCCATTTCACAATCACTTCTCAACTTTTTATGAACCTGTTCCACAGTTTTTACTCATTTCAGCCTCTTTTATAGGTTGAATTGAGTTACAGAATTATCAGGTTATTTCATGACTAATAATATTACTCATGATCATTGTGAAAGATTTATTATCTTTTGTTTTGGTATCTCCTTTGTTTCCAAAGAGATCTCTCCCTAAACCAGAATCATCCCTTGAAATAAAGAATTTTAAAAAGAGAGAAAAAAATTGTCAGGAAATCTAACAGAATATGCAATATTCCATACCAATAGTCTCTCATTTATGTTAAGAAGGGAGGAAGATGCATTTCTCTCTCTTTTTGAGGGGTCAGACTTGTAATTATAATTTCATTGTTTGTTGTTACAGTTGTTGTTTCTCTTTCCATTTGCGTTATTATAGTCTTCATGTCTATTATTTTTTCTGATGCTGCTTATTCCACTTTATATCTATTTATATGCTTCATGTTCAATTTCATTTTACTAGGTTCAGTACAGTATTACTAACCTTTCAATATCTTTGTGAATCTATGCTGTCATTTAGTGTGTCAACTATCTTTGAATTATCTGCAAATTTGATAATCATGCCATATCATGCCTTTATCCAATTAATTTAAAAAAATGTTAAATAGCCCAGAGCTAAATACAGATCCCTGAATACTCTTTACCTTGATATGGAATCATTAAAGACTGTTTTGAATCTTTCCATAAACTAATTCTGAATTCAACTGATGACATTATCATTTAGTCCAACATGTGCAATATTGCCCAAGGTTGGGGCAGCTAGGTGGCACAGCGGATAGAGCACCGGCCCTGTAGTCAGGAGGACCTGAGTTCAAATCCGACTTCAGACACTTAATAATTACCTAGCTGTGTGGCCTTGGGCAAGCCACTTAACCCCATTTGCCTTTCAAAAACCTAAAAAAAAAAAATAATGCCCAAGGCTTTGCTAAAATCTAAATGTTTATCAATATGCTATAGGAAAGATGTCCTTTAAATTCTCTTCATCTCCAATATACTATTCTAAGTAATATATACTGTTGCACATAGTATGGTTTCAGTAAATATTTTTAATGAAAAAAATTGTATCTATCACATTTTCCTGATCTAGTGTCAAATTATGAAAAAACTTGGAACAACCTATTCCTGATGAGGTCTTTGTAGACTCCAATTCCTCTATTAAATGCTTTGCTCTTTAATGATACATTCTCAAATTTTAAAAGGTAATCAAAGTCCAGCTCACTGGCCTATAGTTTGCTGATTCCATTCTCTTTCTTTTTTGAAAATCAGAACATGTGCCCTTTTCTAGTATTTACATATCTTTAGAAGTTCCTATTATCTTTATCTTTCTTCCTCTTAATTTTCCTTCCTTTCTCTCTCATTTTCTTTTTTTTCAAGCTTGAGTCTTCCTATCTCTCGTAGGTTGGCCTTATACAAGCCTAATCCCATCACTGACTGTCATGGAAGCTTTAACCAGTTCTGTTTCCTATAAGGCTGCTTGGTGGCCCTCTGCTCCCAAGGGTTCATGTATTGTGATTGGACTTAGTAGAGAGACACTATTTACTTTATCCTTCCTGAAGCTTAGAGCTCATTCACCAGCCTCCACCTTCCAGATCCAAGAGTTATAAATGTCCAAGACACATGGCTGGCTTCCATTATCTTCAAAGGTCAATGTCTCAGCAAGGTCAAAGACAATGTCTCAGCAATCACGTTGCCATTCTTTTAGCAGGCAAGGAGTAATTGATTTGGCACATTAATTTTAACCCATCAAGTCAGCTTGGATTTCTCTCACTAGTGCCTTACCAACCTTGGCCTTTAACTCCCAATTAGTCATTTTTGTTTGTTGGTTCTTTCTGGTTATGGCCCAAAGGTTATTTTCCTTAGTGGAAAAAACAGAAAGCAAATTAAAATTTGAGCTTCCTTGCCTTCTCCTTGGACTCCTTTAAGTCCAATGAAAAGTCCATCTTTTACAGGAAGCCTTTCTCAGGCCCTCTTAATTCTAGAGCCTTCCCTCTTATTTGCTTGTTATCTCCTCCATTTAAGGCATTTGCCTCTTTTTTGTATCTCCAGAGCCTAGGAAGTACCTGCCACATAACAAGCATTTAACAAATGTTTATTGACTGACTGAGTCTCCATCATTGGTTATCATCATATCATCCACTTCTAGCAATAGACCTATCCCTCTCTTTTTTTTGAAGAAGGCTAGAAAACTGGAACCCAAAGAGGTGGAGAGACGTTCTGCAAATCACAGTAAAGTGGTAGATAAAATTTGAATACTTCCAATAAAATTCATTCAACATGAGGTTTTAAAAAAAAGGACTGATAAAGTTACTCTCTCAGGGACATTTGCATTTTAATAGAAGCAAGTAGAAAAGAAATTGATTCTTTTTGTAATTTCAATATCAGTGGACTGGGTAAATAAATACTGTTGAAGGAATAAAAATTCCATCTGAGATTAAACTTCAAGAAGAAGGGATAGAGTCACTTGTTAAGAGTTTAGGAGTTTCGGGGTGGCTAGGTGGCACAGTGGATAGAGCACTAGCCCTGGAGTCAGGAGTACCTGAGTTCAACCTTGGGCAAGCCACTTAACCCCATTGCCTTGCAGAGAGAGAGAGAGAGAGAGAGAGAGAGTTTAGGAGTTTCTTTATTTTAATTGTAACAGAAGTGGTCAGAGAAACTCCTTGATTTTCTACTTTCCAGGGAGCTGGACATATTCCCTGGCTTCTTGCTAAGGGACATGAGCTTTGCTGGGATGACACTGGGGACTCCTCATTAGACCTCAGTAACTATGTACACCCCAAAGATGTTAATGGAGAATCAAAAAAATGAATTCTTGTTAGGAAGAGATGCCCCTTCTATGATCAATAAAATAAAATAATCATCTCTAATCTCATCTCTATGCTGTAATTCAAATCTTGTCTGATACCCCCCCCCCAGCTTCTTTCCCCCTCTGATTGGAGGACTGAAGTGTGAAGTTCCAAGCTCCTTCCAATGTCTTCCTTGATTGAGAGCAGAAATTGGACTTTTGGGCTGACTCCACTTCACATCTGCTGTCCAGCACAATTTTTTCAACTCAATTGAAAAAGTTCAATACCCCTTTGTGCTTCTCCCACCCTCACCACTTGGGGTTTGTTGTTTAGTCATTTTTAATGGTGTCAACTCTTTGTGGCTGTATTCGGAGTTTTAGTGGCAGTATTTGCCATTTCCTTCTCCAGTTCATTTTACAGATGAGGAAACTAAAGCAAACAGCATTAAGTGATCTGCCCAGGGTCATACATCCAGGAAGTGTCTGAGACTGGATTTGAACTCATGTCTTCCTGACTCCAGGTCTAGCACAATCTTCACTGTGCCACCCAGCTGCCCCCAAGGATTTGCCTGAAATCAAAGTGAAACTTTTTCATCTTGAAAAAAGATTGTCTATTCTTGTCTCCTTCTCAAATTCAACTGATACAACTACATATAATTCCACAGTATAGTGGCTTTTCATTATGTATTGTGACCAGTTACCAGAATGTCTTCAGTCTCTTTAGGTTGATGGCCAGGCCCAGGGATTTACATTTGGTTAATTGATATTTTTTCCCCTAACCTGTGAGTTCAGTAGTTAGGGAACTCTTAGAAGTTCCTCCTAAGGAGCTTTATCAGTCAATGAAGATTAGCAGTTTCCTTGCAACTTGTGATATTGGAGAATTCTTTGAAGCACAGAAAAGTTAAGTGTTGCCCAGAAAGGATGTAGTCTAGAGGGACTCCTCAACTGCATCTTTCCAATTCAAAGGACAGCTCTCTATCCACTGTTACATTGACTCTCATTGGTTAATTAACTCTAGAAATATATACCTGTGTCATTTTAAAATCTTTATTACAACCTCGTGCTTGAAAAGACATTTTTGCTAATAGTGTCTTTCTTAAGTTCTTTATCAGGAAAGACCTAAACACAATCTTCATAGATAATGGTATCACCTTTTCAATCTATCAGGTATTTATTAAATACCACCTATCAGCAAGGCAGTGTGTTAGGCACCATCCAGACCTTTCTGTCCACATTTACTAGAGGAGAAAAAAAAATAAGTTAATGCAAGATCCTGGGATTCTCTAACTTGGTTCATTTCTTCAAGGTCTTTAAAGGTCTCTTAATTCTTTGGAGTATCTTTGGAGAAAAGGGTTGCCTCCAGATATGTAGTTTCCAAGCTGACACCTGTAGAAAAGTAGGCAGGAATAAGACAAAGGTGGTTCTTTCACTTTTTACTCCTTAAAAGAATAAATGTTCCCTGGAACAAAGGGATATAGTTCCCATCAGTACTTATAAACTTAAAGTTAAGATTTGAAAGTTGTGCTATGGTTCTACATATATAGACAGCTTTGGATTGCTTTCTGTCAAAGGGAGGGAAACAGGAGAAAAAAAAATGTAAAACTCAATACCTTAACCCAAAAATGATAAACTATCGTTTCATGCAGTTGGAAAAGTAAATAAAATATTTTTTTAAAAAAGAAAGTTGTGCTGGCATGAACTCTGCTGGCATTGAAATTCAGGACAGTAAGTTTTTAGGAATGTTGCTGGAATGCTACTGAACTGGTCCTCCCATTAAACAGTACTGCTTTGTACCTGCCTCTGGCCTCACCCATGGCCCAAGCAGAGCTACATCCTTAGAGATGGGATCAGAAATCTAGGGAAATCATCACTGAAAATCTCTTCTCCACTCACATTCCCTCATCCTCCAAAGTAATGGGAAGTCACAGGACCAGAGCCAGAGTTGTTTGGTCTGCCCCAGTAGTCCAAGGACACAAGACTACCAAAAGCTTCCTCCTTACAGCCATGTGTCCAGCAGACCTGACATTTCCCACTCCTAGAATGCCTACAAGCACTCCTCTGGATTGTTCTTGGGTCACAGTCCCCATTTGAAAATGCAACTATTTAGGGGCTGCATTTTAGTCCCCTGGAAACCAACTTAATCAATATTCTAGTCAAAATCTCATGAAGGTGCTATGCTATCATATGCCTTTTAAATTGCTACAAATTATTGTTTGGGATGGAAAGGAAAGGGAACAGATCTATTATTTCATCGGTGTAGGGAATCTCAGGTGAGGAAACTCCCTTCCCCATTCCAGATAGGCCCTTATTCTGCAATTTACAACCTTAGAAAAGTAGCCTGAAGCACTAAGAGATTAAATTATTTATTGGGGACAGTATGTTTGAAGTGAGACTCCTTTGAACCCCAGTCTTCCTGATTCCAAGGTCAGCATTGTCTTCACTATTGCATGGGACTTCTTTTATCAACAGAAGGAATTTGGTAGAGTGAATGAAACACTGAGCTGAATATCGGGTCTAAGTCTGAAGTCTAAAGCTTGGGTTCAAGTACTGCTTTTCCTCCCCCTACCCCAAGCATTGGGGATAAGTGACTTACCCAAAGTTACATAGCTGGTGTCTAGGATCAAATTTCCTCTGGGCCACTGGCACCAACCTGCTGTTTTTCACCCTACTTATGCAACCTTGGGCAAATCATTAATATCTCATGGTATCAGTTCCTCATCTGTAGAATGAAGGAGTAGAATTAAATGATCCCTTCCAACTTTAAATCTATGTCATATTAACCTATCTATGATATTTAATAGCTGTGTGATAGATAAGAGACGTTTAACCAGTCTTAGTTCTCCTATCTATGATGGGAATGATAACAATACCTATTATATGGAGTTGTGATGAAGGTTCAAATGAGATAATATCTGTGAAGTAGTTTGTAGACTTTAAAGTTTATTTAAATGTTAGCTATCTCTTTCTCCTCTTCTTCCTCCTCCTCTGCCTCCTTCCACTCCTTTCTACTCTTTTCTTCTTCTTCTTTTACTTCTTTCTTTTTTTTCAAGGCTATGAAAATAAGTTGGAGAGAGTAGATAATGTATTTGAATCTCCTAGCTTTTATTAAATGCTTCAGTCTAGTTTTATCTGAACATGAGCAGTGTTATCTAGTCTCATAACCCACAAGACTGAGAAAACAAAGTGAGAATACAATCTTTACTTTTTTTCCTGATGTCTGTCAAATTTTTTAAAATCATTCATTTTTTAAACTTATTGCGCTGGGGGCAGAGCCAAGCTGGAAGAGTGGAGGCAGGAATTCACACAGGCTCTCCCCCAGACCACTCCAAATGCCTTAAAGTTATAACTCTAACCAAATTCTAGAATGACAGAACCCACAAAAAGACTGAGGGGAAAAAATTTTCTGACCCAAGACAGCTGGGAAGATCTGTGAGAAGGGTCTGTTCCACCAGGGTTGGAAAGGGCCACAGCCACACCATGCTAGAATGAACCAGCTCCAGTCTTCCAGAAACAGCCCAGGCGCCTGGGTCCCCTGGGGTTACTGGGTCTGTCGTAGAGGAGTTGGTTTCCAGACCTCTCACCTCAGTGATTGCCAAGGACAACTTGGAAGGTCTTTGAGATAACTCTGCCAGGTCTCAGTGCAGCCTCACCCAGGACCCTGTGGAACCACCCCCCTTTCCCCCTACCCTTTAGCTGCTTCCAGAGCGCTCAGCCTATGGACAGTAAAGGGGTCAAGGGAGACTGCAGAGGTCTCTCCACTACCCCTGGGACAGGACTCTGTTGCTTTTGCCCACACTCAGATCCAGATTGCAATCTGGGACCCCAAACTGCCTTGGTGGAGCAGAGACCCTCCTCATAGTTCCAGGGCAGAGAGGAGCTTGTGGTCATCTACAGACTAGAGCACAGGCCAGGATTGCAGTCAGAGTCAAGACCTTGAAGGAATTGAATTCCGGGGCAGGGTGGGGGGAGGGAGAGAGTGTCAAACCTCAAAAGGTCAGAACCGTGCACCCTCCACCCTAGAAGCAGATCCCCCACCTACCAAAGACTTAAAATCAGGTCATAGGCTGGGGAAATGAGCAAACAACAGAAGAAAAAAAAATCTGAATTTAGATGATTCCTTTAATCCCATGGAGGATCAATACGGACACTCAGAAGGTGGCAAAGTTGAAGTTTCTGTATCCAAAACCTCCAAGAAAAATAGGAGCTGGTCTCAGGTTATAGAAGAGCTCAAAAAAGATTTTGAAAATCAAGTAATGGAGAGGGAAAAAATTGGGAAGAGAAGTGAGAGCAATGTGGGAAAATCATGAAAAACAAGTCAACAGCTTAGTCAAGGAGATCCACAAAAATACCAAAGAAAAATAACATCTTAAAACCAGGTCATAGGGGAAAAGCAGTTCAAAAGGTCAGTGAGGAGAAGAATACCTTAAAAAGCAGAATTGGTCAGATGGAAAGGGAGATAAGAAAACTCTCTGAAGAAAATTAACTCCTTCAAATGTAGAATGAAGCTAAGGGGAGCTGATGACTTTATGAGAAATCAAGAAACAATAAAATAAAACCAATGTGAATTATCTTATTGGAAAACAACTGACCTGGAAAACAGATCCAAGAGAGATAATTTAAAAAATTATTGGGCTATCTGAAAGTCATGACCAGGAAAAGAGCCTGGACTTCATTTTTTGGTTTGTTTTTACACAGCTAAGTAATTATTAAGTGTCTGGCAACAGATATGAACTCAGGTCCTCTCGATTCTAGGACCAATGCTCTATCCACTGCAGTACCTAGCTGCCCGCTAGACTTCATTTGTTTTTTAGGATTTTGCAAGGCAAATGGGGTTAAGTGGCTTGCCAAAGGCCACACAGCTAGGTAATTATTAAGTGTCTGAGGTCAGATTTGAACTCAGGTACTCCTGACTCCAGGGCCAGTGCTCTATCCACTGTGTCACCTAGCTGCCCCTAGACTTCATTTTTAAATAAATTCTCTAGGAAAATTGCTCTGATATCCTAGAAGCAGAAGAAAAAATAGAAATTGAGGGAATCCACTGATCACCTCCTGAAAAAGATTCCCAAATAAAAACTCCCAAGAATATTATAGCCAAATTTCAGAACTCCCAAGCCAAAGAGAAAATATTATAAACCACAAGAAAGAAAAATTCAAATATCATGGAGATACAGACAGGATTGCACAGGATTTAGTAGCATCCTCATTAAGGGTTCCTAGAGCTTAGAATAAGATACAAGGCAAAAGAGCTTGGATTACAACCAAGAATCAACTACCCAGCAAAACTGAACATCCTCTTTCAGGGGAAAAGATGGAAATTCAATGAAATAGGGGACTTTCACATTTTCCTGTTGAAATGGCCAGAGATGAAAAATAGTTTGATGTTCAAGTTCAGGACTCAGGTGAATCCTCAGTCCTCAAGTTCAGGACTCTTGGAGAAGGTGGACGGGGAAGGGCAAATTATGAAGGATTTAATGATGTTGAACTGCTTGTATTACTCCATTGGAAGATGATACTGATAATACTCATATGAACCTTCTCATGTAATAGGGCAGTTAGAAAGAGCATATATATAGATAAGGTGCAGGAGAGGTTGAATATGAAAGTCTAATATATTTATTATATAAATGGAATTAATGGGCAAGAAAGGAATGTACTGGGAGAATGGGAAAGGAGAGGTAGAATGGGCTAAGATATTTCATATAAAAGAGTCAAGAAAAAGGTTTTGCAGTGGAGTGGCAGAGGGAGAAGGTGAATTCATTCTCATTAAAAGTAGCTCAGAAAAGAAATCATACAAACACTAAATAGGGTATAGAAATCTATCTTACCCTAGAGTAAAAAATGAGAGGAAAGTGATAGGATAATGGAGACAGGGAAGGGGGAGAGTAGGTGATAGAAGAGAGGGAAAATTGTTGGAGAGGGTACTCAGATGCAACACATTTTGAGAAAGGACAGGGTGGAAGGAGAGAGAGAATAGAATAAATGGAGGTGGGGAGGAATAGAATGGAGGGGAAAACCAGCTAGTAATAGCAGCTGTAGGGAAAGAAATCATTGAAGCAACTTCTCTGGTGGACTTATGATAAAGAATGCAATCCATCCCAGAGACAGAGTCTATGGTATCTGAACAGAGACTGAGTATACCTTTTTTTTCCTTTCACTTTATTTTTCTTGAGGATTCTCTATCTTTGTGAGGGGGCAGATTATGTTTACATATACAACAAGCATATTGTAGTAATGTGAAAATAATTAAATGTAAACTTACTGTACTATGATTAATACTTTGTGTTGCTCAAAAAGCTAGCAGTGAATTAAATGGTTTCTAATCATTGAGTGGTTATAAAAGCAGGAGTTTTCAGTGGTAGAGAAACCAAAAGGGGATTGGTAAAGAGAGAACCCGGTTACTAGGACTCAAATGCATCTGTGATTTCATCAATGTAAATGTGCCTCCAATGGGACAGATTTCAAACTCACCTGTCCTGTGGGACTCTTGTCTAGATCTTCTACCGTCCTTAGCTTTTTCCTCCATCCACCCATTTTTTCCCTTTATTGCTCATTATTTTACCTCTTGGCCTTCTACTATTTATTGTTTTGTCTCACTCCAATTGTAATCTCTTAGAAAGCAGGATTTGCCTTCTCTGTTCTCTGAAGCCCCAATCTACCCAAGGCAATTATTTGATACCTTAAGGGCAGGTACTCAATCAATCATGATGGATTTGTTCTCTCTAAGTAAAATATGACCTTTACTCCCTAAATGTCTGCTGTATAAATTCCTCCCTTTCATGGGCTATTTATCTGTGTCTGTAGTTTAGATGATAATCCCCTTGGTCAGGAAGAATGTCTTGTAGATGATGATAATGAACTTAGCAATGTAACAGATCCTGCTAGATGAGTCAGGTACTCCCTATGTAATCAGTGTATTAACTCCTTCAATTCCTGGGTCCTTTTAAATAGAAGGTAGTACAATATTAATATTATTACAAAATAGCTCTAAAGGACTGAAAATATGCATCTCCCTTCTCTCTTTGCAGAGGTGAAAAATTATGAGTGTGAAATATTACATATCATATCAAATAGCTAATATGTTGGTTGATTCTCCTGAATTTTTTTCACCATTTTTTATTTTTTGTTACAAAAGATGACTTTCTAGAAAGGTGAATAGGAGGGATAGATTAAAAAATAAAGGTGATGAACAATAAAAGTTATCAACAAAAAAAATTTAAAGAGCTCCAGTACCCTGAAATAATTGACCTATTTCTGTGTATGCCAAGAATATACCAAAAAGATTACTTAACAGAGGCCCCAGAAACTGCTATGTAAAGAGAATTTATAAAAGTGACAATCACTTTATTGTTGTTGTTCAGCATCATCCAACTCTTCCTGACCCTATTTAGGTTTGCTTTCTATTTTTTGGCAGGGATTTACCATTTCCGTCTCCAGCTCATTTTATAAATGAGGAAGTTAAGGAAACAAGTTTAAATGACATGTCCAGTGTCACACAGCTAAGTGTCTAAGTCCAGATTTGAACTCAAGAAGATGAGTCTTCCTGTCTTCCTGCCAGACCTGGCACTCTATCCACATACCACCTAGCTATCACTTAAGAGTATTTAAAGATTAGAAGTATTGTTGAGAAATTTAAAAATTGTTAGATTAGATAGCAACAATGACTCTGAAGTCTAAATTTAAGGAAAACATAACAAAGACAAGTGGACCAGGTTTCTTTAAAAAGATTTTATTAATTTTGAGTTTTACAATTTTTCCCCATTCTTGCTTCCCTCCCCCCACCCCCTACAGAAGGCATTCTGTTAGTCTTTACATTGTTTCCATGGTATACATTGATCTAAGTTGAATGTGGTGAGAGAGAAATCATATCCTTAAGGAAGAAAAATAAAGTATAAGAGACTGCAAAATTACATAATAAGATAACGGGTTTTTTGTTTTCTAAATTGAAGGTAATAGTCTTTGGTCTTTGTTCGAACTCTACAGTTCTTTCTCTGGATACAGATGGATTCTCCATTGCAGATAGACCAAAACTGTCCCTTGTTGTAGCACCTAAGGAATGAGCAAATCCATCAAGGTTGATCATCACTCCCATGTTGCTGTTATGGTATACAATGCTTTTCTGGTTCTGTTCCTCTCAGCATCATTTCATGCAAATCCTTCCAGGCTTCCCTGAATTCCCATCCCTCTTGGTTTCTAATAGAACAATAGTGTTCCATGACATACATACACCACAGTTTGATAAGCCATTGTCCAATTGAAAGACATTTACTTGGTTTCAAATTCTTTGCCACCACAAATAGGGCTGCTATATTTTTGTACAAGCAATGTTTTTACCCTTTTTCATAATCTCTTCAGGCTATAGATCCAGTAGTGGTATTGCTGGATTAAAGGCTATGCACATTTTTGTTCCCTTTGGGCATAAGTGGACCAGGTTTCTATCAATCCCTTATAGAATCACCAATTTTACCCAGATTGATTTGTTTCCTAAACTATAATAATTAACATTTTGTGTTAATTTAAGTTTAACAAAACACTCTACTTGCAGTATACTTTTGTTTGATTTTATCCTCACAATAGCTCAAGATAATACTTCAGATATTATCCCCTTGATCTTAATAATGTAATTCACCTATGCCAGAAGCAGAATTTGAACTCAGATCTGGCCTCATTCCAAGTTCAGAATTCTACTGTATTGGCCTACCTTTCAGTACACCTACTATCCTTTTGACTCTCTTTATAGTATTCCTTTCACTTGAAATGCCTTCCCCAGTTCCATCTCCACCTATCAAAATCTTTTTTAAGACTCAAGTCAAATATCATATTAGAATCATAGATTTAGAGTTTAAGAAGGGGTGGGAGGTGGGAGGCATTAAAAAGACCATCTTACAAATGAAGGAAACAGGCCCTAAAGAGATCAAATGACAAGGTCACATAGTTAATGTGTTAATAAGTAGTAATCATGGGATTTGAATCCAGATCTATTGTCTTCAAATCCAGAATACTTTCCACCATATCATGAAACAGCTAGTCAGCCAACTCCAAGTGCTCTCTGAACTCTTACAGCACTTTCATTGCTAGGGCACTTGTTTGAATTGGGGTTATTTATATAATTATCTTCTCTTTCCTAAGAGATCTTGAATTCCTGAAGGACAAGGATAGTATCTTAGACATCTTTGTATCCTCACAAATACCTACCAGTACTTTGCATGTAACTGAGTCAGCAAACAGTTGTTAAAAATTTGAATAAATGAATGTTCCCAAAGAAAAATACTGGAAAATACAGGTGACTTTTCTTCTCTTGTAGTTTCAAGGGTAAGCATTTATTTAAACTTGTGTTACCACTTTTCTGGAGGACTGTCTATTGGACAGAAATTAGAGAAGGGATCACAAGTTTAACGGTCTGCATTCCCCTTCAGACATAAAATCTGATCACAAGTCAATCTCCCAGGGTAAAGGATCTTATTTTATACCCTTTATACCCTTTGGTAATGTGATGAAACCTGTAGACCACCTTCTCAGAATAATACAAATGCTAAAATAAAAGGCATAGGATTACAATCTTCCTACTAACTTTATCAACTCACAAAAACTTCTCTCTTTAAAGTTATTAATGATCAGTTGCCAAATCCAATGGTCTTTTCTCCTTGACCTCTCTGTAGCCTTGTACAATGTTAATCATTCTCTCCTCTTCTCTCTAGGATTTTGGGACACCACTCTCTCCTGGTTCTTGCCTTACTTATCTGACTATTCCTTCTCTGTCTCCTTTGCTTGAGTGTCTTCCAGATCATAGCATTTAAGAGTAGATGTCCTTCAGGAATCTGTTCTGGGTCCTCTTCTCTCCATTTCTATACTATTTTATTTGATGATCTCATCTGCTCCCATAGATTTAATTACCGTCTCTGAGATGATGATTCTCAAATCTAACAATACTGCCTCACACTCTGCTGATCTTCAGTCTTGCATTTCCAAATGCCTCTCAGACATTTGAAACTAGATGTTGAGACTCATTATGTCCAAAATGGAACTCCTTATCTTTTCCCCTAATACTGCCCCCACCTCCTACCTTCCCTATTACAGTAGAACACAACATCATCCTCTCAATCCTCAAAATCTAGTATTCATCTCAGACTCCTCACTATCTCTCACCCCCATTTCCAAGCTGTTGCCAAGGTCTGTCCATTTCACCTTTACAGTGTCTCTTTACTACATCTCCTTTTCTTTTCTGACACTTCTGAAACATAGACCTTTGTGTCTGCCTAGTGGATGGATCTATATGCTTCAAGTCTTCCCCCATTACAATCCATTCTCCATTCAGCCACTAAGGTGATTTTCCTAGAGCAAAGTCATCTTCCTACTTGATGGTGGATTCTTTTGGACTCTGGGATCAACACAAAATGTCTTGTTTATCAAAGTTCTTCATAGCCTACCCCTCTCCTATCTTTCCAATCTTCTTTCATTTTACTCCCCAACATATAATCTTCTCTTTGATTCAGTGACATTGACCTCCTGACTATCCCAGGACCAAGGCACTCCATCTCTGGACATCTTTGGCTGTCTCCCTTGCCTAAAATACTCTTCCTACTCCACTCTGGCTACTGACCTTCCTGACTTCCTGTAAATTCCAGCTTGAATAGGGTGCTGGTTTGATTTGGGGTAATTTGTATAAATGTCATATCTTCCCTAAGAAATCTTGAATTCCTGGATGCTAGGGACTGTACTTATTTTGGATATCTTTCTATCCTCCACAAGCACCTACCATAGTACTTGGCACATGATTGTCCAGAGATTAAGTCCATTGCTAGTAGAAGAACTCAGACATGTCACCCTTATTGACATGTTGTTTGCTAGCTTACATTCAAGACTGTGGAGAAAGTTGATGTTGCCTAATCTGTGATTTAAGATTTAAGGGTAAACCAGAACTTCTTGAAATTTAATCAAAATGAAAGAACAGAGAGAAAGAGAGGCTGATTACTTAGACCAGGCTTCATGGGGGTATTTTATAGGAATAAAGTCATCCTGGCTCCAGGGTCTCCTATTCAACTGTGAAAGTTCAGGAATTTAATTCTCAAGGTCACAAGGTGAAGACCTTATAGGGGACTGAATCATGTTAATCAAATTCCTGAAATTATTTGATAACTTGGGTTTTCAGTCATGTCTAACTCTTCATAATCCCATTTGCGATTTTCTTGGCAAAGATACTGAAGTGGTTTGACATTTCCTTCTCCAGCTCATTATACAGATAAGGAAACTGAGGCAAGTGACTTGCCCAGAGTCATATAGCTATAAGTATCTGAGGCCAAATTTGAAATCAGGTCTCCCTGACTCCAGGCCCAGCACTCTATCCACTGTGCCACCTAGTTGTCCTAGAACAGGGATACCAATTTGTTAATTTATACTGAGCTGTCAAATAAATTAGGATATTCATGTTGGCTGGTTCAAACATTTCTTCCCAGTAGGAAATTAAGTCAATATTAGCAAATTTGCTTAGTGAGAAGAATCAGAACAAATTTGGACACTGTGAATGCTTTGATAGTATCAGTGAATCCCAAGAGCATGATGTTACCATCTCCACATAAATTAGTCTTGAAATCAAAAGATATAGGTTTTGGACTCTAGTTCCTCCACCTACCAGCCATGCAACTATAAGCAACCTTTCTGAGTTTGATATTACTCATTTATAAAATGGGGATAATAATGTTTGTACTACTTACCTTATTGTTGGATTGTTGTAAAGAAAACATTTTGAAAACTTTAATGTAAGTGTGTGTTATTCATAGTTGGGGAGGAATCCTTAGAGTGAATCCTGCTACAAAAAACCACCCTGACTGTGTGGCACTAAGCAAATCATTAAACTTCTCAATGGCCCAGGCTGTATTCAAATTCTGTAAATTACAAATTAGTTGCCATCTGCATTGTTGAAGAGATTTTCCATACATTACTTCTTATGAAAATCAAAGGTCCAGGATAAAAATGATTAATACATTTAAATTCAGCCAATGCAAGGGCAGCCTTTGCCAAATAATTCCAAGAATTCAAATTATAGTCCTTTATAAATAATAATAGCTAATAATTTATTAATACATTGCATATAATTTCAACACATAAATATAAGCAGATGAAAAATTAATTTTCTATTAGTACAACTTATTAATAATTTATATAGTATTGTAAGCTTTATAAAGTACTTTACAAATATCTCACTTTATTCTCATAACTCTTGGAAGAAAGTGCTACAATTCTTCCCTGTTTATAAAGAAACCGAGGACAATGGTGGTTAAATTACTTTCCCAGGATCACATAGCTAAAAAAATGTCTATAACCAAATTTGAACTCATCTTCCTAACTTTAGGTATTGATCAATACACTGTGCCTCTTAAATAATATGTGCTGGGAAATGTTGCAGTTTTTAAAATCAATCATAGCTATATCTGACACCTGTTATAACCAAACTATATTTTCCTCAACAGAGTCTTCAGCTTGTAGGAAATACTAAGGATGGCTAAAGGTGACTCCTCTGTGCGCTGCTTCCAAGGCCTGTTGATTTTTGGAAATGTGATTATTGGAGTAAGTAATAAGAATTTTTCAGGAACTTAAAAGCATTTGAGTGAACAAAATCAATGTTGCTAGGACAGGAAGGAAAGTCATCAATTGGGAAAAAAATTATATCAATTCTCTCAGAGACAGATTTGTTATCCAAGATATATATATATATATATATATATATATATATATATATATATATATATATTTATATATATGTATATATATGGAACTAATAAGAATATGGAAGAAAAAAGAGTTATTCCCCAATGACTAATTAGTCAAAATATATTAACAATTCTCAAAGGAATTTCAAACTATTAATTATATGGAAAAATTGTTCAAAGTAATAAAAATAAAAGAGATTCAAATCAAAACAACTGAGATTTCACTTTACAATCAGCAAATTGGCAAAGATGTCAAAAGCTAAAAATAGTCAATGCTGATGGTACTATGGGAAGATAGGCCCACAAAAACTCTGAATTTGTTCAAACATTCTGTAAAGAAAATTGGAATTATGCTTTTTAAAAAAGAGTAACTAAAATATTCATGCCCTGTACCCAGAGATCCCACTGTTTAGCCTGTTATATGTACTCATACGTATATGAAATATATAGGTGTATTCACACATTATACATACATATGTGTAGGTGTGAGACTCATATACACTAAAATATTTATAATAGCCCTTTTTATTGGAGGAAGAGATTATATAGGTAGCAAAGAACAGGGAACAAAGTAATTAGCCATTCATTTGGAAATTATACTAACCATAGCACATAAATGTAATTACTGGCCTGTAAGAAAAGATGAATATGAAACATTCATTGAAACATGGAACAATTTAAATAAACTGATACTTAGTGAATTAATTCAAACCTGGAAAGCAATACAAATAGTAACTTCAATAATGTAAATAGAAAGAAAAAAGCTAATATAAGTGCTGTGGTATTATATTAATCAAGCCTGACCTACAAAAACTGAGATTATATAAATGTATTTCTCATCATTGAAAAAGGGGAGGATTAAGGTGTGAAATCTTGCATGTATTCTTACTTAACAGATGTATTGTTTGCATTTGATGAGCTAGGTTTCCTCTCCCTTTCTTTTTTTGTAAAAAAAAACTGTTCAAAGAGAAAGAACATTATCTGTAGAAAGTTATATGTTGGAGTTGGCTCATACTTACTCATAGGAACTGATTGTTAAATTTTCAGTGTGAGCTTTTATACCTGGGAAATCAGCAGTGGCTACAAATTAGGACCTGATTTATTGTTTTGTTCATTGTTTAGACATAAGAATATGGTGGGAAAATGTTAATAATGCACATTAAATTTTTTTTTTGCAAGGCAATGGGGTTAAGCGATTTGCCCAAGATCACACAACTAGGAGATTAAATTTAAAATATGTTGAACCAACCTTTTTTTTTTTTGGAGAGTAATTGTTAAACACCTATTAGCACACAATCACATATTCAAAATGAACATGATGTAATAAATAAAGGCATTTATTTTAAAAACTCTTTCTTCCCTTCAAGTATTACTCAGGATGTTTTGTTCCTCAAATAAGCAGTACATAAATCACCTAGATAAACCCAAGGTTGAATTCCAAGTTTAAAGGGAAATAATGATGTAATTAGCTTTCTTTATCTTCATTTTAAAGCCTTATTTATGTCAGTTAGGATCCCAGTAAAAATAATCTTGTATGAATCACTATAATCCATTGAAAATTTGTGATTGGAAAAGGATGAGTAATCTTTTCTCTCTCTCCCTAAAGTAATGGCCTAGGGGCCGCTAGGTGGCACAGTGGATAAAGCACCAGCCCTGGAGTCAGGAGTACCTAGGTTCAAATCTGGTCTCAGACACTTAATAATTACTTAGCTGTGTGGCCTTGGGCAAGCTACTTAACCCCATTTGCCTTGCAAAAACCAACCCCCCCCCAAAAAAAAAAAAACTAAAGTAATGGCCTATTCCAGCAAGGTGTGAAGAAATGTCCAGGAAATGACTTTCACTACAGATCCCCAAAGTCTCTTCTTGAAAGAACTGAAATATTCCACCTAATTGTCCCACACTGGTTGACCACAAACTTTTCCTGATTCTTTCTGGAAATCTGTAATTATTTATTTGTGTTTATGGGGTAGATAGATTATTGGGCTTGGAGTCTGTAAGACCTGAGTTCAGATCATATCTCAGATCTTAGCTGGATGAACCTGGCAAGTCATTTACTTGGGCCCCCTATTTCCTCATTTGTAAATTGTAAAAAAAAATGAAAATTAATAATTGATCCTGTATTTTATAATTGATTTCACTTTCATTGCTTCTATTCTGCAAATTTATTCTATATTCTAGGCAATAAGCTTAAGCCTTTTCTTCATCTCTGAGTGAAGCTCCAGAATTCAAAAGTTCACTTTTCTTCTTCTTTCTATAGATCACTTTTAGTAAAAGAAAAACTCCGAGCTAAATTTAGAAGTTTAATACTCTTATAAAACACTCTAGTTCTAAGGGACCTGTTATCCTTACAACACCTGCAAATCACTCTGTGCCATAGAAACTCGTTATTTCTCATAATTTCATCTCCTGAGAAACTCCATGACATTTGTATGTTTTCCCTGAGTGCAAACAAGCTGACTTGACCTGATCTCAGTCCTCCATCACCCAATTAAAGGTGTTCTTATCTCATGCCCAGGCACCAGTGTGTCTACAATCCTTGGTCTATTATAAAAAGCTTTGGAATGCAGCTGAATCTCATAAATTCATAAAATATTCCTCTAAGAAAGAGAGGAATCCTAGTCCTAAAATCACGTGTGTGGGTAAGCCCTCTTCCCTTAATTTAACCAAACCTGATGCCTCACCTCCATGTTGTTGCTAATCTCATAACAAATGGTATGATTTCCTCACCTACTTAGTTCTGTTTTTTGTTCATGCCTATAAAAAGGAGTTGCATCTTCAATTCTTTGTCTTTGACTAAATGGTGGCAAGTCATTAGATCTATTTTATTAACAGGTAGTACCTGCTAATAAGCCATCATGTAGTTCAGAAAGGAGCAGCTAGGTGGCACAGGAGGACCTGAGTTTAAAATCTGGCCTCAGACACTAAATAATTGTCTAGCTGTATGATCTTGGGCAAGTCACTTAACCCCATTGCCTTAAATAAAAATAAATAAATAAAAATAGTTCAGAGAAAATGTGCCTCAGTCCATTTTTTGTTGAATTTTATTCACAAGCTCTGTGGTCCCTTCCAATTCTAAATCTATGTTCCTATGGATCATATTATCCTATGTGTTTGTCTTAGATTTGTCCAGTATTTTGAGAACTTAATGGAAAATTCACAAAAGGAGCATATAGTAATAAATAATAATAATTAAAAGAATGTTAACTCATAGAAGAAAAGAAAGAAAGCTTCAGATAAAGTACCCAGGCACAGAAACACTTGGGACAAGGGTAATCAAAGATATAATTGGATAGGGAATGGAAACCCCTGTCATATTTGCCCTCATAGCAAAGCAAGGGGAGGGAAGAGTTAACAATGGTCTTACAACATTTTAAAGAATTGAATTCAAACCCACTTTCACAGTTAGTAACTGTGTGATGCCAGGCAAGTCACTTAACCTCTATTTGCCTCAGTTTCCCCAACTGCAAAAATAGAGGAAATCACAGTACCTACCTCTTAGAGTTGTTGTAAGGGTCAAAAGAGATAATACTTTAGGATATTGCCTAGGGGCAATTAGGTTGTACAGTGGGTAGAGTGCCAGACCTAGAGTCAGGAAGATACTTCTTCAAATGTGGCTTTGGACACTTACTAGTTGTGTTTCTGTGGACAAGTCAATTAACCCTTTATCTGTTTCTTCATTTGTAAAATGAACTGGAGAAGAAATACAAAAACCATCTCTGTATCTTTATCAAGAAGACCCCAAATATGATCTTGAAGAATCAGATCATGACTGAAACAAACAACAATGACAACAAACGTGTCTGGCACATAATAGATGCTATATAAATGCTAGTCATTGTTGCTGTTATTTCCTATCCCTGAGGCAAGGAGAGGCTAGGTATTGGCAAATGGACAAAGTGACATAGAGGGAAAGGAGCAGAATCAGGACAACTATTTAACAATACTAAAAATGAACAGATTTGAAAGATTTAAGAACTCTAATCAATACAAGGACCAACCATTTTCCAATAATGATGATATCTACTGTAGCCTGAATTGACATCTTTGTTAAGATTTGTCTCTACTGCTTGTCCATCTTGACAAAAGTTGAGTAAAAGGATGTCCGATTCCATAATAATGACACTAAAAATGAACAAATTAGAAAGACTTAAGAACTCTGGTCAACACAATGACCAACCATTATCCAGAGGACTGATGATAAAGGATGTTACCCACCTTCAGACAGAGAAGTGATAGATTCAATATGCAAAATGAAATCTAGACCTCACTCCTCTCCACAGACCTGCAGCCATAGTGTCCTCTTTCCCATTTTTTAAACACCTGACTTTCCACCTCCCTACTCTGACTTTTTCACTGGCTATCCCTAATTCCTAAAATATTCTCCCTCCTTGTCTCAGTCTTCTGGCTTCCTTGCTTTCCTTCAACTCTCAATTAAAATTCCACTTTCTGCATAAAGCTTAGTTCCCCTTATTACTAAGGGAAGTACCTTCCCTTTGAGACAATCTCCACTTTATTTTTGTATTTATCATTTGTACCTAGTCATTTCTCTGTTGTCTGCTTCACTAGACTATGAGTTTCTTGAAAGTAAGAGCTATTTTTGCTTCCTTTGTATTCTCAGGACTTAGCACAGTGCCCAGCTCATAAAATGCCCTTAATACATGCATGTTGACTTGACTTGTTGACTTCCAATCCCTCAGATGTGTGGCATTGCTCTGACAGCAGAATGCATCTTCTTTGTATCGGATCAACACAGCCTTTACCCTTTACTAGAAGCTACTGATAATGATGACATCTATGGAGCAGCCTGGATTGGCATCTTTGTTGGCATCTGCCTCTTCTGCTTGTCTGTTCTTGGCATTGTGGGCATCATGAAGTCAAGCAGAAAACTACTTCTGGCAGTAAGATCTAAACTGTCCAAATTTGTGTGTGTATGTGTGAGTGTGTGTATATGTTTTCATTGAGTATCACTGAACCCTTTCAGAAGAGGTGAGGGCATAAGCATAATCAGAATGGTTTTGCATTAAAGCACATTTTCATAGATGAAGGGTTGCATTAGTCCATATACAAAGTCCTTTTAGAACACAAAGGGGATATGTCAGGAAATCTTATCCTAATATTCTTCAGTTTCCTGACATAATGTGTGTTGTCAGAATGGGAATTATTCTCTGCTTTTCCTGGCTGAAGAGATAGTTGAAGAGAAAAGCAGATAAACTTCTTATTACAAGAAAATTTCAATTCCTTTACAGATGAAATAGATTGTCTCTCCCTCTCCACTCCACCCAATATTTATCTTTCCCCTCTTAGAAGCTACACATCCTGAATTTCTCACAACTGGAGATATATTCCTATGTAATTTAGAATTATATTTCAGAATAACCTAGTCTTAAAGTATAAATTGGGAGAAGGTAACTAATACAACAGAACACTAGGTGATATGGTGGATAGATGCCAGTCCTGGAATCAGGAGGACCTGAGTCCAAATCTGGCCTCAGATACTCACTAACTGTGTGAACCTGGGCAATTAATTGTTTGCCTCAGTTTCTTCATCTGTAAAATAAACTGGAGAAGGAAATGGCAAAACACTTCAAAAGGGGGCACGAAGAGTCTGAAACAACTGAACAACACCTTGAGACACTAATACTTGTGAAAGTTGTTTGCCAGTTGTCTTCTTTTGCCTGGAAGGCACTCTGAGTCTGCTCAAGAGTTGGGAGAGGGAAGTACACTGGAGAGGAGGGCACATTAAGCAAACAGAAGAAAAGAAGATAGAGTTAGACAAGAGGTACTATAGAAGACAAACTTGACTTGTTGATCCAATTTTGCCTGGTCTAGATGGGAGATAATTGTCATTCTTCCTTTGCACCCAGAATTATACAAGAAAAATGTCATTCTACCCTATAACTCCCACCTATATTTACTTAAAAGGTGGCCACCATTACCAAACTACTGTTCATCCTACTGGGTCAATGTAACAGAAAGGGTTATGTGCTGCACAGACTTACTTTGGTCAATTCGAATCTGTCCCACAATGACACACTCTCTCACATCATTTACTCTACACAAACTTTGTGAAAGAGTGGGTGAATGCAAATTAGTCAGCATGTGTGTGTGTGTTTCATATCCAGGTTGCCTCCTTTCCAGGAGTGTGGTGGAGCTGTTTCATAACTGGAGCTGATGGTTAAATTTTCAATGTAAGCTTTTACAGCTCAGAAATCCAAAAATGCTAAAAGTTAGGGCTTAATTTATTGTTTGTTGACATCTAGCTTAAGAAAGTGATGAAGAAAATGTTAATCATTCAGACTGAGCTTATGTTTACATTTTTTCCAGAGAGCCAGTTGTTAAACATTCACCAGCAATCCACTGCTCCTTTCTCTCTGTTGTGACAAAAATATTAGCTAAATCTATAATTCCCCATAGTTTAGACTTTTCAGGAATTCAGAAAGGGGTTTTCCCATATTATTCAGGATTACTACAGTTTTATTGTGCTATAAAATTCCTTCTTGGGGATTATATTGTTATATTTGGGGATTAGGAGTCATGCCATGTCTTTGGTTACTTCACAAAGCCTCTGCTTCTTCCTATGTAAGCAAGATGGGAAGTCAGTCAGGGAGTTTTCTTACCATTTACTATAGTGGGTCAGCCCCTTGGTTCTTTTTCCAGGCAAAGGGGAAAATGTAAGGAACCAGTTAGAAATCTGCTTAGCCTTGGGGTACAGTGGGAAAGAACACTGCTTATGGCACCAGAAGAACTGAGTTCAAATCTTGGCTAGTCACTTATCCCTATGGGCCACAGATTTCTCATGTGTAAAATGATGGGGTTTTGTCCCATCTTCTCTATGGGGTTTTGTCCCATCTTCTCTATGGGGTTTTGTCCCATCTTCTCTAAGGTCTTACAGCTCTATATCTATATTCCTGAGATCTATAAAATGAGGGCATTGGGTTAAATGACCTCTAAACTCCTAAGGCAAAGAGAAGAATAAGATCCATTAGGGACTAGCAGAAAGACTCATAAAGTCAATAAATGTTTTATGGAATATATACTTTTTTTAAAAAATCAGTCCTAGAGATGTGTCTTTAGGTGACATATAACTTGTGTACTTTGCTTCTTTTTCAGTATTTCATTCTGATGTTTATAGTTTATGCCTTTGAAGTGGCATCCAGCATCACAGCAGCTGTGCAGAGAGATTTTGTAAGTATGGTCTCTACTGGGAGTATCTGGGAGAACATTTTCTAATAATCACTCTGATACAATCTGAGTCTGACACACAGTTTTATTTCTATTTCCTCTCACAGTCATAATCAGGGAGGGGGCAAACAGGGATTGTCCCCAGAATACTGACATTCAAGGGGCTTACTTTCTCCCCAAGGTGATCCTTCAATCCACCATTCTTGGGTCTCATGATCCTCCACTATCTTTGTGCCACAAATCCCTTGCATCCATGGTAGAGCTACCCCTACTCCCTTTGGCCAACTCTTGGTTCTTATCTCCAAGTATCCCATCATCACTGAACACCTCTTCCTGGTAACAGTGCCCTTTACCTACCAACTTCTCTTTGTTTCTGTTCCCTTGATGAAGATTAAGGGATTTAAGATCATTAGCTATACCTAGGGGAACTTTCTGGGGTATGGACCCTGCCCCCTCCCTTAGCCTGACTTCTTTCAATTGAGATGGATTATCTGTTACCAACCCTTAACCCCTCAGTTGACTCAACTTAATTTGCTTCTGATAACATATTTGCTACTTGTAAGTCTATTCTCTTTTCTGCCTTCTTCCTTCTCATTTCCCACTTAAATAAATATAAAATAACTCTGTTTTGACTTAGTTATGGTACTCCCATACTGGTACTGTCATCCAAAAGTAGACTCATAGCCAATCTTCACCTGAATTTACTGAATACAATTTTGCTTCCCATTAAAATAGAGAACCTCTTAGTTTAAATGTACTTTGGTGCTTCTAGGGTCTGGCAACTGTTAGGCTAATCCTATTTTATCTTTTCTCCTGACAGTTTACTACCAATCTTTTCCTGAGGCAGATGCTGGAAAGGTATCAGAACAAAAGTCAGTCCAATAATGATGACATATGGAAAAATACAGAAGTGACCAAAACCTGGGACCGCCTCATGCTCCAGGTGAGAATATGACAACCTTTGACTGAAGTGAATCCTAGCAGGGCTAGAATAGAATGACTTAGAGGAGGACCTTCTCTCACATTGAGACTATTAGAGAATGGCCAATAAAGAAATATGCTTTGATTAATTATGCATTTTTATTTTGATTAATCATGCATATTTGTTACAAAGGTTTATTTTTCTTTCTTTTTTTTTTCAATTGGGGTGGTGAATTGAGAAGGCAACAATGACCTTATTAAATATAATCTACTTATAAAAGATTTGTGGGTTTGTGTACAATTTTCTTTTTCTTTCTTATATATTCATTTTATTTGACGATTATTCATAATTTTAAAAAAATTAAAGAAATTTAAGGAGATACATAACTGTAGAAAGCCTTTGGACTAACATCATTTTTCAAGCTTAACTTGAGACATTGAATTTTAAATTATTTTTTTAAATGAAATTGTGATGGGAAAGCCTATTAATGGCTAAATGAAAAAAGCATTTTAAAGCATTTAGTATGTGGTAACTGTGCTTACTATTGGAAATAGTGTCCATTCATAAAAAAATTTACATTCTAACAAGGCAGGGTGAAAGAGACGGGCTAGAAATGGCCTGGTTCTAGGCAAAATAAGGTTAATATTTACTCATCAGAGCTCAGTATCCCAGGAACACAGCACAACTTCAAATAGGATAATAATGTGGAGTGGCATGAGTTTGGTGTTAAAATGACTGGGCAGTTTGTGATGGTCTGAGTTCTAGGCCAAATAAAGTCAATGCTCATTATCAGGACCCCCATCTCTGGGACAGAGATCTATGAATCTTGATGTCATAATAGTCATGTAAAGTTTGAGTAAAGGTGGCCAAGAAAATGTCAAGATATTATGACAAAAATTTATATGCTTTCATTTACATTAGAAAGAAATATGGATAACCCCATACTCTTTGTACTTTAGAAAATATATTAACATATGCAAACTGGATTTCTGTACCTACTTATTAAATGATGTACTTATCTGGGTCAACTTCAAGGCCTACTATATATATATATGTATATATATATATACATACATATATATATATATATATATATATATAGTACAATGGTAAATATCTATTGAATTGATTTCCCATTTAACATGGTCATTAGAAAGATATTTCTTGTTGATTCTTCATTTTCATGGTTGGACCTGAAATCAGTGAGGAAGAAGATAGAAAACTCAAGTAGCAGAGATGGATTATCACCAGGACACTTTAGTTCCTTTCCCCATCACTGATTTCCCATTTGTCTTCTAACAAGTTTTAATAGTATGAATAAATTAATCTACCAATTATACCCCTCAAAAACCCCTTGGAACCATTGAAAATTAGAATGATTATCGATATCTCCTTTAGGAAAAAAAAAGCAAACACATTTTACAGAATATTTAATTTGTACACATAAATCAGGACAAAACAACATGTTTTATAGACTCCAAATCCTCGGATTGAAGAATATTTTCACCCATACAAGGTCATCTTCTGATTAAGTATGATATCACAACCCACTTCCAATAGATGCCTCGGCAAAAGGAGAAAGGAAAAGGAAAGCTAAGACATTGGAACCACAAGTATTTATTCTGGTTTTTTTTAATTCTTAAAGATTTTATTTTTTTTGAGTTTTACAATTTACTTGCCCCCCCACAGAAGGCAATTTTCCAGTCTTTACAATGTTTCCATGGTATACATTGATCCAAATTGAATGTGATGAGAGAGAAATCATATCCTTAAGGAAGAAACATAAAGTATAAGAGAGAGCAAGGTCAGTCAATAAGATATCAGGTTTTTTTTCCTAAATTAAAGGTAATAGTCCTTGCTCTTTGCTCAAACTCCACAGTTGTTTCTCTGGATACAGATGGTATTCTCCATTGCAGACAGTCCCAAATTGTCCCGATTGTTGCACTGATGGAATGAGCAAGTCCATCAAGGTTGATCTTCACCCCCATGTTGCTGTTAGGGTATACAATGTTTTTCTGGTTCTGCTCATCTCACTCAGCATCAGTTCATGCAAATCCCTCCAGGTTTCCCTGAATTCCATCCATCCTGGTTTCTAATAGAACAATAATGTTCTATGACATACATAACCCACAGTTTGCTAAGCCATTCTCCAAATGAAGGGCATTTACTTGATTTCCAATTCTTTGCCACCACAAACAGGGCTGCTATGAATATTTTTGTACAAGTGGTTGTTTTTACCCTTTTTCATCATCTCTTCAGGGTATAGACCCAGTAGTGGTATTGCTGTATCAAAGGGTATGCACATTTTTGTTGCCTTTTGGGCATAGCTCCAAATTGCTCTCCAATAAGGTTGGATGAGTTCACAGCTCTACCAACAATGTATTAGTGTCCCAGATTTCCCACAACCCTCCCAACAATGATCTTTATCCTTTCTGGTCATATTGGCCAATCTGAGAGGTGTGAGGTGGTACCTCAGAGCTTTAATTTGCATTTCTCTAATAGGTAATGATTTAGAGCAATTTTTCACATGACTATGGATTGCTTTGATCTCCTCATCTGTAAATTGCGTTTGCATATCCTTTGTCCATTTGCCAATTGGGGAATGGCTTTTTTAAAAAAATTTGACTTAGTTCTCTGTATATTTTATAAATGTTCTCTGTATATTTTATAAATGAGTCCTTTGTCAGCAACATTAGTTGTAAAAATTGTTTCCCAGTTTACTACATTTCTTTTGATCTTGGTTACAGTGGTTTTGTCTGTGCAAGTATTTTTACTGATACCAAGACCTTAAGAATTTCACATAACTAGTAAGTGCTTATCAGGCCTGACCTTATTAAGGTTTAAGCCTTAACCCTTCAAGATTTTCAATTCAACACAATTAGACAGCAGCATGCATATATACTTAAATAGAATATATATATACATACATAAGCATAATGTATTATATAATATATATCTATATTTACATATCACAATTTTATTATGAAAGTCAGCAGGAAAGAAATTTGCTTGAAAATATTTATTTTATAAATTGAGTGGCATCTATATTTTAAACTTCTTACCAAATATTTTAAAGGAGCTGGTCAAAAGGAGAAAACTGGTGTGTTTAGTACTTTGTTTCCATTTCCCCACAGATTTCTATTCTTTAGCTAAGCTACTGAAATTTGAATGAATTTTCTGAAAAAACAAAAAATCTACAAGTGGGATAATCAGTGTCTTACTAAATAGAGTTGATTACAATTTTATTTTAAAAATTTAATATCCATCTGGGGCCCACTTGTTTTCTATTTCAGCTATATTTGTACTAGATTTTAATCTTTAGGGGAAAATATTCCAAATTTTCAGTTACGTTAAGAAGCAGTAAAGTCCAGAACAAAAATAACCAAGAAAAATTGACATCTCTAATTTTAAACTGCTAATTTAGTTGAATTGTCTCTTCCCATGCCCAACTGTTTGCTGGTCCTTTAGTACTCATATGAAGCAATAAAAATTATCTTTTTCCCTTTAAGACATTTAAATCAAGATGGATCTATTTTATTTTTATTTTATTTCCCCATCGTCTAACTTGGTGCCATCTATCTTGTTGATTAACTGATTATTTTCTTGATCCCAGAATCTGGAATGTCCTGAGAGTCCTCTGGCTGCTAGTTTACTTAACATGAATTTATCACTACAATAATAATTTTTAATATTCATATGGAATATTAAGGTTGTGCTTTCCTACCCTACCTCACCTGATCTTCAAAACAACCCTGTGGGCTGAGTCCTGTTTTTATAGACAAGGAAAATGTTTTCCTCTACTGAAATACATTGTTATTGAGCAATATATTGGACTGACCTCAACAAAGAAAATGAGATTCAGAGCAATTACATGATTTTTTTCCAGGGTAACAGCTTAGAATAAGTGTTTGAGATAGGATTCAATCCTAATCCTTCCTGATTTTAAGTGAAGTGTCTGTCCATTATGACTTCTAGTTTATAAACAGCTGTAATTGAAATAGATATTATATAGCATTTTATACATTATCTCACTTGAAGCCTATGTATTAGAGGCATAATTATTCACATTTTACAGCTAAGGAAACTGAGGCTCAGAGAGGCTTTAGCTTACCCATGTCATATAGCTAGGATATATCAGAAATAGGACCCTAGGACTCTTTAGAGTTTATCCATTCCATCCAATAGATATGGAGAAATGCCTCTAGGGTAGTTAAGTCCTTCCCAACCTACCTTTCCTTTTTAGTGCCACCAAAATGGTCTTCTTGTTGTCCCTTGCCTAGTATATGCCATCTATTTGTGCATTCTCTTCCCTGCCTCTTAGAAGCCCTAGTTTCTTTCAGATCTTAACTAAAACACTACTAAAACACAACTACTACCTCCCTGTTAGCGACTCCTCCCCTCAAATTACCTTATACTTATTTGATCTACAATTATATGTGTATATCTTGTCTCTCTTTAAAAGGATATAAACCCCTGAAGACAATCATAGTTTCATTTTGTCTAAGATCTCGCAGTTAGGAAATCACTAGAAGGTAACACAATTCCTCCAGCTCCAGGCCAAGTATTCTTTCCACTATATCACAAGCCTGCTCATTTGCAAGTTGCCATCTGATTGAATGGTGATGTTAACCATGGGGTATGCAAAATCCAAGAATTTTCTGACTTTCCCAGGATTCCAGGCATGTTGAAGTCAGACCAAATAATGATTTGATGACTCAATAGCAACTCATTGCAAAAGAGAAAAACTCTCTTCTCTGACCATAAATTTTGGTTCTAATCACAGTAATAATAACAGCTGACATTTGTACCACTCGTTAAGTTATGGGAAGCATTTTACATATATAATCTTATTTGAGTCTCACAACAACCCTATGAGGATGGGAGGGAGAGAGGGAGAAAGGGAGGTGGGGAAGGGGAAAGAAAGGAAAGGAGGAAAGGAGGAAGAAAGGAAGGGAGAGAGGAAGGAATGAAGGGAGAGAGGAAGGAAGGAAGGAAGGAAGGAAGGAAGGAAGGAAGGAAGGAAGGAAGGAAGGAAGGGAGGGAGAGAGGAAGGAAGGAGAAAGGAAGTCAGGGAAGGAGGGAGAGAAGATGGAAAGGAAGGAAGATGTGGGATCATTCAACCAGGATAAAAGGGTACATGTCATTTTCTCTCTCTTTCCCACATAGAGATGCTGATAAGTTTTAAGGGTAGGACTTTGAGTGGGTTTAAGCTATGCTATACTATTTTATCTCTGTTTCCCCTTCAATACCTCATTTATCCTAATGACTGCTTAGCAGGGATCATGAAAGGAAATACTGATTTTATTTTTCCATGGACAGGATAAGTGCTGTGGTGTCAATGGTCCATCAGATTGGCAAAAGTACAAGTCGGCCTTCAGGGAGGAAAATAATGATGCCGACTACCCCTGGCCTCATCAGTGCTGTGTCATGGATAAGCTCTATAAGCCCCTCAATCTCGATGCTTGTAAACTTGGTGTGTCCGGCTATTATCACAGCAAGGTAATTATCACAGTAAAATAAAATGTTGCCTTTTTTCCTAAAGTTCTGGCAGAATGGTCCACATTTTAGGGAGAATATAGTACAAAGGAAGGAGGAAGACCAGGAGGAAGAAGGGACTCCAGATCTCATTTTATGATAATTATGGATATCTGTCTTTATGAAAGATGACTTAGGAGGAAAAGTCACTAGTTATCTTTAAGTATTTGGAAGGCAAATGTATGTGGCATGGTACAATAGTGATAGCCCACTTATTGTCCTGCCCTCCCCAGAAAACAACTGATCCCTTAGGTAGTCTGCCAGCAGGCTGGTGCAAATATCATTTTTCCTAGTAGGTTGGCCTGTGCTACAGCCACCAGCGAAGTGGTTTCATCCAAATTAATCTGGGGCCCCCTCTGCCCGCCTTCATCCCCGGCCCAACTGCTCTCCTAGAGGCTGCAGTATCCCTGTGGACCACCAGATGGCGTGTAGACCCCAAACTAGACCATTCCTCTCTTCTAACCCTTTTTAAAGTATCTTCTGTGTTGCTCTCCGTCCTTCATTCTCAGAGCCAACACAAAGAGGGTGATGGTTTGGCTTATGAGTGAACTGGACACAAGTGAGGCAAAGTTACAGAAAATGCTCAGCCTACCCCATCCTCCACAATCATGGAAGTCCAGCCAAGACAAAAGTCAAAATACCTGGAAGGGCCAGGAAGTGGAGCTGACCTTGGCCTCTTGGCCTGTCTGAGGCAGTCAGCCAAGCACCAAGGATAGGAGGAAAGAAATAGTTCTGCTCTCAGGGGGTTCACAGGGTAATGGTGAAGACATCAAACAACTATGTACAAAAAGAATCCATCCGGAATAAATTGGAGATGGCCCCAAAGAGGAAACATTAAGATTAAATGGGAATGTACCTAGCTGTGTGGCCTTGGACAAGTCACTTAACCCCATTGCCTTGCAAAAACCTAAAGAAAAAAAAGATTAAGTGGGACCAATAACTGTGTGACCCTGTACTAGTCACTTAACCCTGATTGCTTCACACACACACACACACACACACACACACACACACACACACACATACAAATTAAGTGGGACCAGCAAAGGTTGCAGAAGGTTAAGACTTTAATAGAATCCAGGAGGCAAAGCGTTCCAGGCAGGGAAGACATCCAGGGAAAACAGTCAGAAGTAGGACCAGTATAAAATAACATCAAAGCAAAAGAGAATATGATGAGTATTCAAGAGAGCTATGAGCAAAATGTCATGACAGTTCAGAGGAGTACACCAGAGAGTTTAATCTAAGATATAGTTCCTAAATCCATTGGTTGTAAATAATGCTAGTCACAACTGAATTAATATTAATATCTGAGTGCAATAGAAGATATAGGGAGTGGGAAGAGATGGGAACTAAACCCATAATTTCATTGTTTCAGGGAATTCCTGAAAAAAATTTCCTCTACTCATGCAGGGCAGCAACTATTCAGCAAAATATGGTCTTAGAGAATTGCCTATAAGAGAAGTTACATTAATTCCATAAGGTTTTAAATGTCAAAAGAGGGATTTGTTGGGGCAGCTAGGTAGTGCAGTAGATAGAGCACCAGCCCTGGAGTCGGGAGTACCTGAGTTCAAATTCAGACTCAGACACTTAATAATTACCTAGCTGTGTGGCCTTGGGCAAGTCACTTATCCCCATTGTCTTGCAAAAAAAAAGAAGAGGGATTTGAATCCAGGTCCTCAGGATTTTGAAGCTAGCTGTTTTTGCTGTCTGTCATAATATAAAATATTCTAAATATAATCTGGCATGCTTTTCAAAAATGTCATGGTTATTTGAGGAGAGAATGGGATCCCTTGTGAATGACCATTTCTCAGGAAAACTGATAATATGGTAGTTCACAAAGTTATTCATGTGCAAGCACTTTTAAAGAGAAATAACCCAAAATATATTTAGAAAATGACAGGCTCTGCACTATTAGTTGTAACCCAGGTAAGGCCCTTGGAAGCCATTCTAGATGATTCATTGAGAATGTTCATGCTATATATTAGCATTATTGCTAATCATGGAAAAAGATAGTGGAAACAAAATAGAAAGTATTTCTTATCCTTATGTAAAATAAAGTTTGAGGTTCCCCAAAACTCAAAAGATAAATGTATTGATAGGCATGAGCAATACATTACAAATAAGGAATTACACAGGAGTTGTGGTACAAAGGATATCATCTGAAAAATTTAATGTCCAGAACAATAGATGGGTTGGTCATGTAGCAAAAGTAAGGAATACTTCAAACAATAAATAATAACATATGGAGAGGTGTAGGGATGTTCAGGAGGAGCAGCATGGCCAGTTTGAGGGCTTATAACCCTTTTCAAGGTATCTCATCCATCTCACCTATGCCTCCAAGAAGTGATAGCAGCCACACCCTGGTCAACCTTCTGGGCAGATAGACTACACCAGGTCTAAAACATGTCAGTGTGCTAAGCATGGGAATGAAGATTTCCCTTGGTCAAAGGAGAAGGCAGCTGAAGCAGATGCTGTGGGGCCCTTGGAGCTTGGTCCAAAAAAGCCAGGGTCTTCTCAGTCATTGACAGTCATCTTGACTTTGGTCTTGCAACGGAAGACTGATGACTTGGTGCAGCTCTGCCTCACTTGAAGTCAAGTCCCAGGATCATTTCAGGATGGCATTGGTCCTTTTCAGAAACAAAGAATAAACAGCAGTAATTTATGGAACCCTTTACACTTAGAGAGTTAGTTTTGGTAGAAAATGTGATTGGATTCAGAAAGAATTAGGACAAATATTAAGAAGTAAAAGTAACTAGTTTTTTTTTTTCAAAAATATCATATTTAACTTTGTTCCTGATGGGGATAGGCATGTGTGTCCTCTCCCAGCACACTTCTTGGGCCTGCACAATACTAAACTAAGGGTTGTACAATGCTAGGGTGTAGTAGTTCCTATATTTTTATGTTACGTGGGCACTTTTGTAATTTGCCTAAAGCACTGCTCTCTAATCAGCTTTTCTTGAGCTATTTCAATTTGTTAGTACTTATGACCTATTTTTTCATTATTGACCTCTTATTATTTGCATAGAATATCCTATTATATCAAACTTTACAGGAGCATGACCATATATATATGCATAAATTTATGATTTGTATATGGTTCTTTAAAGGCTTACAAAATTCTCCATATGTACTTTCTCATTTAATCAACAAGTTAAATCAATGTGTTTTTATTAATACCTACTCTGAACCAGCCATTGTGCTAACTGCACAAGATGGGATTTTTTCCTAAAAAGGCCAGAGAAGCCTGAAGGCTGAGACAAGCATTCTGGGGATGAAGGATGAAAAGGCTTGTACTCAGTAGAAAGATCATCTTATGCAAGGAATAGTGAGGATGTCAAAAGAATAAGGTGTAGGAAGAGTAGATAGGTAAATGGAGCCAAATTATGCAGGGTTTTAAAGTCAAACAGTAGACTTTATATTTGATCTTGGAAGTCATAAAAATAACTCAATAAAATAGAGTTTATTGAACTGGGGAGTGACAACAAACTTTAGGAACATCAGTTTGATAGATGAGTGAAAAATAGACTGGAGTAAGTGGAGATTGAAGCAGGGAGATCAGTTCAAAGCTACTGCAGTCGTCTAGGTGTGAGGTGATGAGGGCCTGCACCATGATAGTAGCAATATCAGAGAAAAGAAAGGAATGTGCACAAGAAATGTTGCAAAAATAGAATTGACAGGGCTTGGGCACAGATTGGTTGGAGGGTGGAGTAAGAAAAAATGAGGAATCAAGGGTGAGACCTATATAACAAGCCAGGAACCTGGGAGTTTGGTGATATCTTGACAGTAATAAGGAAGTTAGGGAAAGGGAAAGGCTTAAAGGGAAAGAGAGTGAGTTTAGTTTTGTACATGGTGAGTTTAAGATCTCGGTGGGACATTGAATTCAAGATAGCTGGCATTGCAATCCTGGAGGTCAGGAGAGAAGAGAGGGAAGGATAAAAAATAAAAATCTGCAAATCAACCATAGGGATCTGGTCCTCCATTAGATCACTAAGCAGAATAGCATAAAGGAAGGATGGAGGAGGGCCCAGGACAGAGAGTGGAGGGATACTTATGATTACTGGGAGAAGCCAAGACAAGGATTCAGCAAAGGAGAATTGAAAAGGAGAAATCAGACAGGAGGAGAGCCGCAATCACATAAAGAGCTTGCCAAGGAACTCACAATGGTCCAGTTTCCACTTAGGCAGAGAGCTCAAGGAGAATGAAGATTGAGAAAGGCCTTTCAATTTGGCCATGAAGGGGTCATCTACCTCAGGGAAGGTCACTCTGGCCAACTTGGTTTTGCAATAATGTCAGTAATCCAATAAGTATTGGATGTCAGTAAGTCAATAAGTCAGTAAGTCAATGTCAGTAAGTCAATAAGTGTTTCTTCAGTATTTACTATTATCAAGTATTTCATGCTATTTTCCAAGTTCGGGGAATACCACGAAAGGCCAGGACATGGACTTCTCAAGGAGCTCGTGTTGTAATGGGGAGGACAACACAGAAAGTACATAGAATAGAGGGAAGGAAGTCTGAAAGAGGAGTGCATCAACAACTGGAGAGGTTAGGCTTTGAGTTGAGTCTTGAAGGAAGCCAGAGAAACTCAGAGGCGAAGGTGAGCAGGAAGAGGATTCCAGGGATGGGGGATTCCTGGGGAAAGGGACAAAGATGGAAGATGCAGGGCATACTGGAGGAAGTGCAAACCAGTCACCAGGTCACACAGGGCAGAGTGGAGTAAGGTGGAGGAAAGGTAAAAGGGTGGGCTGTATTATTGACCTCTTATTATTTGCATAGAATATCCGGTTACATTAAACTTTACAGAAGCATGAACCTATATATATATAGATATATGCATATACAGATGACTTTTATATAATACTTTAGGGTTTACAAAGTGAAAGTTTAGTGGGTGTAGTGCTAGCCTTGGAATCAGGGGAAGTGGAAGGGGGAGTAAGTCGTTTATTTGTGCCAGTCAGAATGTTAACACTTTACAAATATTACCTCATTTTATCTTCACAACAAGCCTGTAAGATAGATGCTATTCCCATTTTATAGTTGAGAGAACTGAGGCAAACAGAATGAAGTGACTTACCCAGGGTCACACAGCTAGGCAGTGTCTAAGGCTAGATTTGAACTGTATCCATTGTACCACCTAGCTGCCTCAAATAAGAAATATGTAATGCTTTGTGGATTTGCATGTCATCCTTGAGCAGGATGATTAGAACAATCTAGGTTTAAATATCATCTCTGGTTGACACTTAACTGACACTTAACTAACTTATGTGAATCTGCTTGCTCATCTGTAAAATGGGAAACTAACGTATGTAATAATGTCCAATAGATTTTTCCCTTTAGTTCTAAATCTTCTTTCACAACATGACTAATATAGAAATATGTTAAACATGATTATACATGTACAACCTAAAAAAATGCCTTATTAAAGTTATTGTAAGGCCCAAACAAGAAGCTTAAAGTACCATATAAATGTTGGTTGTTGTCCTATAGTGAATTATAACCACATTTTATAATGATTTTTAAAAATTCCTATTCCACTGTAATGTCAAATCACCTACTTATAATATTATTCTTAAGGAAATAATTGGGTATACCCCATGATGTCATTTTCTCCCCACTGTGTTTTTTTGTGGAATTGACTGATGACATGAGTGAGTTAAAATAATCCTCACATGGTTCTTTTGGTTAATGGTTTTTATACATCACACAGCAGTGAGTAAATCTGCCCTTAACCAAAATCTGTGATCCTCCTTAGAATCCACTAACATATTGTAGTGGGTTATTTTGCTTTTGAGGCAGGTCACTCTGGCCAATTTTAGTAACAATAATTTACTTGTAGGAGTATTCAACTAAGTCAGTGAATATGAAATCCATATAAATTCTAGGGGGTCGTTATTCTCACATGAATTGGCAAGCCAGTTCCGCAGAGCATGGCTAATTACATCTTTCCCTAGCGGGCTTTGAACCAAATGCTATCAACTTTAGCCCCATTTCTAACCTGTTCCCCTTCCCCTATATCAATTGTCAGTGATCACCGATCCAATAGAATTTGCTGAGATTATTGGTATCTCCTCAAGATCATTAATAAGCAATTAATACCAATTAGTTTTTATAAAGGAACTATGAACAGAAATACATACATACATACATATCTCTTCTCCTCCCCCCCTCAAAAAAAAATAAAACTAGAGAATAGGCTCAAAGTTAAGTCATTGCTACTAAGCCTTCGGTTCACCACCTTGCCTCTGGACATGCTGACTCTCTCCCTTGCCATCGGACAAAGCATCCAGGCCACCAGGTGGATCCCTGCTGGGCTGGATCCCACAGGTTCCTCAAGGTGGGGCTGTTTCTCACCAGGCTCAGTGGGCTTCCATCACTGGTCCTCTGGTGGTCCTTCTGACTCACCTGGATGTAGCCTAGTTCATTGCATCTTCAACCCTGAGTCACTTAAGAAAAAGAAGAATGAAATAACAGACAGAAAACCAACAGAACCTTGTTTTCAAGGCAACCCAGCTAGCTAATTAGTCAGCACTCCAGAAACTGTGGATACGAAAGGCCTCTCTCCTCAGTCATTTAACGCCCCCCCCCACTCCTAACCCCTTCCCACAATGCACACCAAATACAGAAAGTAAGAGAAAGCTCAGTTTGACCTTTTGAATGCATACTCATTTGGGGCTAATCAGCCACTAAAAAGGTTTTGCTTTAACTTCTCAGCACAAGATCAGGAAGCAATCACAGAGTACTTAGCAAGCCCCAAAGACCCAAAAGTGTGCTGGTAAAAGTTTAACAACCAGTTCTATGGGGGAAAAAAAAAATTACCCATTACACACTTTTTAATTGAATCTACAGTAACACTACCCATCGCTTTCATAAATCTAGACAATGAAATGAAACAATATCAAGTAGAGACCTGATTTGTGGCTTGGTAATTTCTGAGGCTCTAAGTTGGTTTGAGCTGACTCCAGCCCACCCCTGGCCAAGCACCTTTGTTATACCATCAGTACTTACATCTAGGAGGCTCACAAACTACCCCAGGTGGGTTTGTAGCAAGGAGAGACATCACTGACCAATCCCCCATGACATATGTAAATACTTAAGTGCCAAAATATGAGCATTGTTGTTAAATAGATTGACTACTGAATAGAAAAGGACTTAAATGTACCGATTACAAATTGTTCAACAAAATGTATGGTACCCTCATCTTAGCAAAACAGAACTAAACTGTGCTGTCTGAACTGATACAAAGTGAAGTAAGCAGAACCAGGAGAATATGGTGATAGCAATCATATACGGTGATCAATATTGTACAACTGGGAATAATTTAGCTATTCTCAGCATTACAATGATCCAAGACACTTCCAAAGAACTTATGATGAAAAATGTTCTCCACTTTCAGAGAAAGAACTCATGGATTTGAATTCAGACTGAAACATACTCTTTTTCACTTTATTTTTTTCACCTGTATCTTCTTTCACAACATAACTAACATGGTCCATGTAAAATCTGTATCAATTTGCTTGCTGTCAGGGAAAAGAGGGAAAGAATTTAGAGCTCAAAACTTTTAAAAATGAACGTCAAAAATTGTTTTTATGTGCAATTAGGAAAAAATAAAATATTATTAAAAAAGTAAACTGAGTTGTCTGATGGAATGTAGATAATAAATCAAGAACTGGAAGAGACCTCAGAGACCATCTAGATGAACCTTCTCATTTTACAGAATAAGGAAACTGAAGAACATGTTGATTAAGTGACTTGCCCAAGGTCACTCAAGTATTAAGCATTCAGGGTGGGATTTGAACTCCTGTGTTCTCATTCTAGAGCTAGTGTGCTCTTTCTACTATACCATTAAAGCCTTGGGGGAGGAATAGCTTCAATTTGCCTAAATATGCTACAGTCTATCCCTGATCATTTCTTTTCTTCCACATCCTGTTAGAGGGGTAGGATTCAACACTAACTGTTGCTTCATTCCTTCCTAGGGTTGTTATGAACTGATCTCAGGACCAATGAATCGACATGCCTGGGGCGTTGCATGGTTTGGATTTGCCATTCTCTGCTGGACTGTAAGTATTTCCTGGGTGAATTATAATGACAAGAGAATAACAGAAGGATAAAAGTTGCTATTAAGTCTCTATATTCTAATTTCTAGTCTTAAGAAACCAGTCCATGAAGCTGTAGGCTGTTTGGTATCCCTTCTTTCACCTCCGATAGCTTCACTTTTTTCCAAAGGTCCCCTTTTAGATATTCCTTTACAAATGGTAGTTATATACAGAATTCATAATTGAGAGAATAAGGAGCATATAATGGTAAAAGAGCTGTCTGTCCTTATAATCAATTGGGTTCAAACCCCATGCCTGCCACCTAGTAGTTATGTGACCATAAGCTAGTCACTTCCCTCTCTGAGCCTCAGTTTCCTCATCTTTAAAGGACACACAATTCATGACCAGGGATTGATCCTGAACCTTGCCTCCTTTGTTTCCTCTCCTGTCTAAGCACAGCCAGTAGGGCAGCCCACAATCATTCCTATCTTCCTTTGAGTCTTCCCATTACTGTGCCACAATCATTTTCTGGAGGTCTTGGAAAAGTCACTTTGGAAACTTTGTAAGTCACAACTAAAATTCAAATGGGAAAATCCACAAGATTTGCAAACTATATTTAGCAAATGTGAATTATCCCATCATCCTTTCTAGTACTTTTTTATCACTAGTAAATAGAAAGTGTGTACAAAGTAGACAGAGGGAGGAACTCACAGTAAGGAAGATTTGAGTTCAAAACCCCACCACTGCTACATATTTTCTGTGTTATTTTGGGTTAGTCACTTAACTTCTCAAGGACCCAATATAACTATCTGGCTATAAGTTGCAGAAAAACTATTGATTTACATTGATAGAAACAGTTTCCTCACCTAATATTCTCTATGTCAATGAAATCATGGTCCAGACCAACAAATGTATTATTATTATTGTTGTTGTTGTTATTATAAATGAAAATTAAAAAGAGGCTGTCCTTTAGGATAATAAGCAAAATACCAATAGAAAGAGTCCCAAGCTAGGAATTGATTCACAGTGAAAATAGAATCCATTTATTTGGGACTATATTTGTAATCAAAGGAAGGGAGTTTTTCCAAGGGGAGTGATTCAGAAATGAGAATGGGAATAGGAATGTCTATCTAATATATTAGAAGATTCTAGGGTAAGGATATTTGGGGTTGTTAAATAGGAGTTAATAGGTTATACTTCTTCCATACCAATGTCCTAGTAGTGTTTTTTTTTTCCAGAAAGGATGCCTTTTAAATTTGAAAGTTACATAAACCTAAACGTTATACTCTCAAATATGATTCTAACATAATGATTTCTTAATTTTTTTCTAGTTTTGTGTTCTCTTGGGCACCATGTTCTATTGGAGTAGAATTGAATACTGAAAGTAAGAGTGGCACCTTTGTTCTTCATTCTTCCCGAGTCTTTCCTGAGTTGGTGTATGGTCCTATTCATTGTTCTCCAGATACTATCCTTTTTGTGCTCCAGAGTGATAGAAACATTTTCTACTCATCAAACTACCTGGTCTGATACTGGCAATGATGCACACTATTCACTTCTCTTTTCCCTGGATACCATAGCTCTTAGGACTAGAGTATACCATCAGTGTCTTCTCTTACTGTAATGTTTCCATATATTGCACAGAATACAAGATCCAAAAGGGATGTGGATAATAAGTTCTCTCAACTTTAGCTCATCTGCTCATTGTTAACTTTTGGATCTTGAGACATTGAAAACGTCTTGGATTTCTGACTCCTGACAGCAGGCCTGATCCATTTTGTTTGTACAAACTCATTGTGGCTGGTTGGTACTTTTCTAAAAAGTCAAATCCACTAGAGGGTGGAAAAGGTTGAAGGATAGCATAAGGCTTCTATGACCTGTTGCAATGTACCTTCTCTTTGGTTCCACTGTATCTACCATCTCAATGTTCTTTTCATTGCTATCTATAGCCTTTCTGTTGTCAGGGGTAATTACTTACTGTAAGACTTAGCCAACCACAAAGACTGAAATTATGTGTACTCTCTCTATTCAGTGACCCCAGTTAACCTCTTGATTTGAAGCTGTAGGGGTCAATTCCATGGATTCCTAGAGTCAAGAGACAGTCTTGGGTGGCTAGGTGGCATAGTGGATAAAGCACCGGCCTTAGAGTCAGGAGTACCTGGATTCAAATCCGGTCTCAGACACTTAATAAATTACCTAGCTGTGTAGCCTTGGGCAAGCCACTTAACCCCATTTGCCTTGCAAAAACTTAAAAAACAAAAAAAACAAACAAACAAAAGAAACAGTCTTGACCTTGTATGTCTTCAAGCAACTAAACTGAAACACCTTTAAAGCAGAGAAGAATGGAGCTCACCTAGATCTTGTGATGGGTTGGAGTTTGTGGAAATTTGTGGGGAGGGTGGTGAGAATATCTCTCTTTTGTTTCATTTTCATATATCAGAGGGCAATTCCTAAGGATTGAGATGTTTCTAAACATTCTATTAATAAAATTCTCAGACTTGAGAAATTCTCATTTTTCTTATCTAATTGTTCATTTAAGCAACATATTTAATAAACACCTTCTTTGTTCAGAGCACTGTGGGATTAAAGGATCTTGGATTTAGAGGTGAAAGGGACCTTTGAGGGCATCTAGTCTGACCTCCCTCATTTAGAAGATGAGTCCCAAGTGAGCTAAATAACTTGCCAAAGTGATATAGTTAGTAAGCAAATCCAGATCTCCTGAATCCAAATCTAGTCATTTTCCCCACCATATCAATTAGATGCTAGAAGAGATATAAAAATTAGATGTTTTTGCTGTTACCTTCATGGAACTTGTTTTTCTATTGAGGGATGACAAAAGCATAGATAAATGTAATAGGAAAATATTAACTGCAAAGTGCAATAGAAAGTTCAACTCAACATTTAATAGATGCTTACATTGTGTGCATTTGGGTCCAGTGCAAGATACAGATCAGGCTCAGAGTGGCTGGATTTAAACTGACTCTAGGCCTAGCACTCTATTAAAATGGCTTTTTTAATTTGCCCTCCTGTCTCGTGTCCCCACTCTAATCTATCCTTCACATCAAAATGACTTTTTTTAATGTAGACCTGACCATAACATTCCCTAACTCAATAAACTCCAGTTGATCAGTGCTGCATCTAAGAGAGAATATAAATACGCTTGTTTTGACTTTTTAAAGCCAACATCCTTCAAAAAAACACTTTATCATTTCAGCCTCATTGTACATTGCTCTCCTTCCTCCATTATACACACTGGTGTTACCAACCACAAGCTGCTCTTCTCCATCTCCCATCTCCTAGCCTTTGGTTTGGTCTTCTCTCATATGTGGAATGCATCCCTTCTTCGCCTCTGCTTCATGGAACTTTATAATGCAGCTCAAGCTCTTCCTGATTCCTCCAACTCCTAGTGTTCTTGTTCCCTAGCTAGTTTTGATTTTTTTTATTTATATATCCCTAAACTCTTATGAATATACTTGCTATCTCCCTGAAGTATCAGATGATTGAGATGTGTGATCGATCAGATCATGATAAGTCAAAGTGATATTGCTAGTATTTCAGTGCTTGACCACTGATCCCAGGCCTTCTAAATATGCCAAGTTCTGCTGCAACAATTCTTCACTTGGGAGAGGTTAGGGAGTCTGTTTCCAGGAATCATGATGAAATGTAGTGGAAATGCCTTGAAGAGATTGGAACATGTGAAGCCATTGTGAAACTGGTACCACTATGCTCATCTCATGGAGAACAAGAGCCTCTTTGATTGGCTGTCCAGAAATTCAATGCTATGCTGAACTTTGTAACCATCTCAGTATCCATAATAGTAGAGAAAACAACTCATCCAACGATACCACATTTGAATTTGGTGGAACATGTGCTTTGATGAAATCATGTAAAGTCTGAGTTTACTCCCCACCTTCCAGAGACCAAAGTGGTATGATGGAAGCTAGGGAAAAGCTTGGATATTATAGATCTTCAGAAGGAATATCACTTTGTTAAAGCTGAGTAGTACTGATTGGCTAAATGGACCTGGTTGCTAGCCATTGGTGGTTAACAGTGGGGGAACCATACTCAATCTGGGGGCTCCAGCTGATAGTATTAGAGATACCTTAGCCACTCAAGGATTTCTCTAGGACCCTGAGAACAAAGTATCATCAGCCTCAGGCTAAGAGATTGAGGTCAGAGATGCATTTTCTAGATACACTAAAACACAGATCTGACCTGTCAAGAAGCTTCAGTGGGTTTCTCTTGTCTCTTGCACAAAATAGACTATTTGGTTTTGTTTTTTAATAAAAAACATTTCTATTTGTTTTGGGTTTTTTAAAATAAACTATGACTCCTATTTGTCTTTTTAAGCATTTCACATTATGGCTCCAGCTTATAATTTCAGGATTATTGTATATTTTTCTTTATACATTCTGCATTCTTGCAACTCCCTTTATAAAACATTGTCTCCTGTGTGATGCCTTTTTATAGGTTCTCTCAAATTTGGAATGCATTCTCTTGGAACTCACATCTTTAAGAACTCAAGGCAGGAAATTTCAGCCAGGAAATCTCTTTTTTACAGTTTTCATATTCTCTAGCATTCTTCTACCTCAAGTTAAGTGCATGACATATAATAGGTATTTAATGAATCCTTGTTAAATGAATTTAATGTATAGGTTATGTTTGAAGGATGTACAACATGATGAAATATTTAGCCTGGGGATAATTACCTTGGCAAAAAGAAGAGTTGGGGGGGGGGGAGACCTGAAATATTTAGAGTTGTCTGACAAAATGGTTAGACTTTTTTTTCTGTCTTCTAAGAATAAGTAGGAGAAATGAATGATTGCTGCAAAGATGCAGCATTGTAAAGAAAAACTCCCTAACAAAGAGAGATGTCCAAAAATGAACTAACCTTAGGAAGCAATTGGTTCCCCAGATCTTGAAGACTTCAAGAAATCCACTTGCCAGATATTGGTAAAAGATATTTATTCAGGCACAGGCTAGACCAGATTCTCTCTTGAATGCCGTCCAATTTAGAGATTCTTGAGATTCTAAATCATTTGCCTTTTCCCCAATGTGGAACCATCTTATACACTCCCCTGGACTGTCAAGGTCAACCAAGGGCATAGTAATATGGTCTTTTAGAATGTATTTCTTCTTCCCCTCCATTTCTTGGAATTTCTGGTTTCCTTACAAGTTCAGATTATTGATTGACCTGGATAGTTGTTCTGTTGTTTCAGTCATGCCTTACTCTTTTTGATCCTATTTGGGGTTTGCTTGACAAAGTGTTTTGCCACTTCCTTCTCTAGCTCAATTTACAGCTGAAGAACTGAGACAAGATTAAGTGACTTGCCCAGGATCACATAGCTAATAAGTGTCTGAGGTCAAATTTGAACTCAGGAAGTCAAGTCTTCCTGACTTCAGTGCCAGCACTCTATCAACTGCACCACTTATGGGTTGATAGTGGCAAAAAAGATTATAAATTTAGTCTTGATGTCAGGAAAAACTTCCCAATAATTAGAGCTGTCAAAAGTGGAATGGTCTGCCTCCAGATGATGGTTTTTCTTTTTTGGAAGTCTTCAACCAGGGACTAAGTGACCCTTTATCAGGTATATTATTTGTATTTATTCTTTCTGTATTTATTTCATATGTACTTATGCAGTGTTCCAAAAGTCTTAGCATAGTTTTAAACTAATAAAGCTTCCCTTCCTTTTCACACTCATCCCTTCTTGTCCATACCTTTCCCTTTCCTTCTTATCCAAACTTTTCCTGTCCCTTCAACTAGTAATGCTGTATATGTACTTGTCTTCCTCAGAAGAGACAGTAAGCATGATTTCATTTTTCTGTATCCCCAGTTTACATATAGCATGTGTTTAATAAATGTTTCTTCACTGATAGGATAGCAGGAAATCTTTTCATGTATGAGTTAAACCGGATGACCACTGGGTTCCCTTCTCACTCTCAAACTCTTATTATTGATCCAAATCAAATACTGCTTATGATACTAGGAATCACTGACACCGGTACCCTTCTCACAAAGTTCCTCACTGAGAAAGATGATTTAATGAGAATCCCTACTAAAATTCTAATCAGTATCAATCTGAAATGATTATAAGTCCCATGGCTTTGAAGAACAGATGGTAAGTTCAATTGCACATTCATAGCTAAATGCCATCCACCTTTCTTTTTCCTTATCTTGGTGACAAAACTCAATGTGCCCGAGTTCAAATCCAGCCTCAAACACTTAATAATTACCTAGCTGTGTGCCCGTGGGCAAGCCACTTAACCCCATTTGCCTTGCAAAAACCTAAAAGAAAAAATTATAAAAAAAAAAACTCAATGTGGTAGAAGTGACTCAACTTCTTATTTCTGGACCAAACAGGTGATCATCTTGTGACTACTGAGTCAGTGTATATATAGCCCCTACCATCTCCTCCTGTCCATCCATCTTATGAATGCCCAGAATGTCTTTGCACAACATTCCTCTCACTATAATCAACATAATGTACAAGATATGCCACCATTTACTTGTTGTTTATAGTCTTGATTACACTGGACAACAATCCATCCATTCAGCAAAGGTATTTTTGCCTTGTCCACTGAATGACCCTGCTAACATTTTGTTGATTTTCACTTATTCTAGTCTATGTTTCACATATCAACCAATGAAATTGTTCCATATTTGCTATACTGGAGGCCTATAAAAGCAGGGTCCTGGAAGGAGAGGGGATCTCAGATCAGGAGGAAGATTTGAGATCTGCATCACTGAAAGGGGGCCATGGACCCTTTAATGAGGTGCCATTGGCTCAGATTTCTGCTTCAGTCTCATTGTGATGGAACAATTTTGTCAGAAAATCATATATTAATGACCAACAGTTGTTTATATGTAATATATGATATCAGTATGTTGAATACTACATAGCTCTAGTTAACTTTTTTTGTGTACGTAATTATAAAGAATTTTGCTAGGGCTTTAACCCCATGAATTTATACATAAATACCAAAAAATATTTTGGTAAATATTAGTAAACAATATTTACTCCATACATCTTGTTGACACAGGAAATGACTTACTATTTTACTGCCCAACAAATACCAGCTGCCATGCAGTAACACTGAATTTTTCAGTGACTGCTCAGTAGCAGCCTGGGCAAAACTATTAGGCATGTCCATGTTTGGTAAGACACTCATGGCTATATTAAACTCCTGGGGATAGAGCCTAGTTCTGCGATTTTATTCATATAGGAGATTCCCAGATGAGGGATTTCCTCTCTACTTAGGCTGGCTAGCCCCTTCTCTGCCACTTACAGCATTAAAGACTAATCTAGAGCTAACATTAACACCCATGGCACTCCTAAGCACAAATTAAAATGCAGCTGCTATCTGATTTTAATGTGTTGACAAATTAATAAAAAAGGTATGAAAATGAGTTTCTAGGTCAATATGCAGGTTCTTATGTACATTCTGGTGGTTCCCATTTTGAGTTTGATACCTATTATACTGAAAGGTTAAATACTTTATCTAGAGTCACATAGCCAAAATTTATCAGAGACAGAAGTTAATCACTGATCTTCTTGGCTCCCAGGTCAACTCTCTTGACCATTACTCTATGACTGCCTACAAACCCTTGATCTTTTAAAATTTAATTTTCCTAATTTCTGGAGGCTTTGGGATTGCTGCAAGTTTCTACTTTTTTTACTCTCATGTGTTCTTTCTGATCACTTCCTAAGCACAAGGAAGATAGGTATCAGGTGGGTAACATCCTTTCATTATCTTTGTTCCCAAAAGCCTCCCACCAATCCCCAATTAAGCACAAACACATAGGCTCATTATTTAATTTTTTCATCATAACCTAATTCAACATCAACATTTCCAGGGGATGTTTCTGCTGCCAGTTACCAGCACTGGTGTGGTGCAGAAGCTAAGGCTACTTCCTTTTTGTGGTATTTTGAAACCATTGTGCAGTCTTCGTGAGCAGAAGATGAGCAGAGTTTACACCAAATAGCTATCAGAGGCGAAAAGCTGATGACGCTCTGGTGCCCCAAGTACCAAAGGGGACATATTAGAAACCCTTCTTGGAAGTTACTATTGCAAAGGGACCTCTGAAGACCCTATGGTGCTATGTAAGAGGTCTTGTGTGGAAACTTTAATGCTTTAAAGGAGTCACAGTATCTGGATGTGCCTTAGATAAACTGAAGTATTCTCCTCCTGCCCCCTCCCCAACCCAAGCAGACAATTAATATTTGCTTTTTTTTTTTAGATGACAATAGGAAACCTGCCTAGCTAGAGTCCAGGGGAAAAGATGTAGTGGGGCTAGAAAGGAAGAGTAGAAATCTACATGTATGACTTGTTTGATAATGCACTCAGGACAAAAGAATTATAAAAATGAAAGGGAGGCCCAGGAATATTTTCTATTGTGGTAATAATTCAATTGATTTTCAGTCTGTTATAACCAGGCTGGAAGAACTGGATTTTTGGATTCTGGGTCCTGGGCTATTTCCACCAAAATGGGGGGGGGGGGGGTGCTGAGGTGTGATTTAATCCCCCTGAAACATGGTGCCTCCTGTCTTCTATTTGGCCAGGCAGGCTTGTCTGCCTTGTAGGTGGAAGTTGTTTGGTGATTAGTAGGAGAGGATGACAAACTCCTCTTTTTCCAAAGAATTTGTTTTCCTGTATGATGGATGTGGGCCCGGCAGAGAGCAGGGTTGATGTTTTGAGGGACATTAATATCTCTGATGTCATTGACATTATTGTGATTTAAATGAATTAGTTTATGAGCTGAATAATATTATGAACACCATTGAATATCCAGTGCTTTTCAATAGGATTGCTTCAAACAGAATATTTATGCTGCATAGAAGTTTGAAGTATTTTCATGTTGCTGAATATTAACTTCCCTCCCTAAAAGGATGATTAACAAAGAAAAAGACTGCAACAGAGGAAAAGGAAAATCCAGGCACTGGAAATATTAAGCTTGATTATGTAACAGAATATTAATTCTCTCAAAGCATCCCCTCAGATGAGCAGATACTGCAAATAATCATCAAAGAAGATGGATGCCCAGCGGAGATGATTCCATAATAGCTAAATTGAATTGAGGAAATATAGAAAGAGGTAACTGATAAGAAGAGAAATAAGAAAGACTAAAAATGATCTCTCACAACCAAGGGGTTCTGCTATCTGACTCTCTAAAGCATAAACTTTTCTGATAATAGCCCTGGGGTTCTGAGAATGTTTCACTCCCAAAGGATATATACATTCAATCGGTAGGATATGATTCTTTAAACACACCTGACATGTGTGTTGATCAATTGAGCTTCTTCCTTGTCTTCTGTTCCAAACAAGAAATTTCACAATCACCTCAGAAGAGTCAAAGCCCAAGTTCTAGACACTCCTGTCAAGTTCCACACCGTAAAGGCTTTATGAGAAGGTCCAGACATGAATGAATTTTGTTTTCTACTGTCCAAGGTAAGCACCAGCTTGGTTTTATGATTGAGAGGGGTCTATCACCATAAGGTCAGCCTTTAGATGATGACTTTTTCTTTTAAGTACAGTAAATTCACTAAACCCACACAAAAGCATGGAAAGTTATGATCTGCATCAGTGGACAATAATTGCCAAAAGCACAGATCGTTTGAAATATTAAAATATTGATTCCAAAAGTCATTTTTAACATAGTTTGTAGTTATAACACAATTACTGTTGAGTCAAAAACTACATGTAAAAAGAGTTTTAATTAAAAAAGATCTAGAAAAATTAGTAGGCAACATGTTATCTCATATTATTATGAGGAGTAGATGAAGAGAGTAATAATAGCAACCATACCAGCCCCTTTGGCAAGATAGAATAACTCCTCAACTGATACAGGAGGGTGGAAGTTCCTCTAAATTCCATGGGACTATGAATAGCCCAGGCCCCAGTCAAAGAGTAGCAGGTAAAGAAAAGGACAGAGAATTGAATCGGAAGACAATGAGAAACCTTGTTAAAAAAAATAGATGTACCACCTAATTCAAACAAAGATGAAAAATGTCACAATCTCTGCCCTCAAGAAACTTACAATCTAACAGCAGGGACAAGAAAAACACAAATGTGTATGATACAAGGTAGAATTGTAAGATTTAGAGCTGGAAGAGAATATTAAGACTGTCGAGTAAGATTCTTTTCATGTAAATAAAAGATGACTTGATCAAAGACATACAGCCATCAAGAGCCTGAAACCAAGCTTCTGTGACTCTAAATTTAGTGCCTGTAGGATGGGAAAAGAGCAAAAGAGATCAGGCAAAATGTTCTAAAAGATATAAGGAAGAAAATTTTCAGTTGGTAGGCAATGGTAGAATGTTTCCTGTAAGAGGTAGCACCTGAACTAGGCCCTAGAGAAAGAAGGTTTTCAATAAATGGAGATGTGTATGGAGTCCATGAAGAAGGCCTGGGAAAATGCACAAAGCTTAAGTGATTACAGGACAAAATCAGGGAGAGAAAAAAAAATCAAACAAAAAAACCAAGATGAGTCAGAAGTCAAGAAATCTAAACTAATAAACTAAAAAGAAGAGAAAATGATCTGGGTGGTAACAAGGTGATTTTGGACATAGTAGGATGATTCAGATAAAGGGGTAGTGAAGTTTGATGAAAGGACATAGCAGAGGGAAATGAAGCTAAAAACACTTCCTCTTCAAAAAAGTCTTCCCTAACTCATCTCATCCTACTCAAATTTATTATTTGACCTACCCACTTCTCAGACAGGCAGGAGAGATTAAATGAGGTAGAAAACATGGAAGAATTGCCCCTCTTCCTCAATATGCTGTCCTGTACCTTTGCTCAGCTAGTCTTTTCTATACCAGTGACACTTGTTCTACTTTCACTTCCTTGTGCCTTTTGTTTTTCTCTACTCTTCCACCTGATGCTCTTCCTTTCAGATCTCCAAGTCAATCTGATCGAGGGACACTCATCTACCTTTCTGTTGTTCCCAGAAGAAGCTTTGACCCCTCTGACCATCTGACAATGCTCTTTCCTGCAGCCCACATCTTCTGATTTCTTGTTATCACTTTTCCAAATCTAGAGTTATGAATATACTCTTAAACAGCTCTCACTGTGCTACAAAGGGCCATTCTCTTTCTTGCTTATGCTCATCTGAAAGAAAATCTTTCTGTTTCAATAGCCTTATTCCCTCCACATCATCAACAATGCCTCTTACAAAAAAAGGAAGGAAAAATTAAAACAAGTCACACCCAGCAGCCAGGCTTTGGTGACAGAGGCAAGAAGGGTTAGGGAGGATGTCAAGTTCAAATTTCCAGACATTTCATTAACTACTGCAACTGGACATTCTATCTTTGCTCCCCGTAAAACCGCAATAGAATAATGCAGGATTATAAAGTCACAAAGAAATCAACTGTGATGCTAATATGTAAAGGGTTGTGTTTCACAGACAGTAGATTATAGGAACAAGAGTTCAGTCCATCTGTCTGCCAGACTCGTGACACTTGCTTTAATAGCTTCATCCTGAAGATTAAAAAAAAAATAAAAAAGATAAGCTTATACAGAATTATATTTCCAGATATTAACCTTACTCTTGCCAACATTCCTGAGGAAAGCATGAAATCACTCAGCAGAATAACTGAATTCAATTGATTCCTAGTAGATACATTTTACTTTGCTTTCCTGCACAATGGGATAGAAGGACAGGAAGATCTGGGTTTAAGTCCTACCTCTGACACTTATGAATGATGTAATCCTGCACAAGTCACTTAACCCCTGGGATTTCCAGAAAACTCTCTAAGACTTTAAGTTGAACCAAAGATGTTAATCTGTAATGCTCAAAGGGGGTTACCTTATTTGGGAGTTTCCTCTATAAATGCAATCCCTACAAAACATTCCAGATTATAAAACACATGATGGCCCTAAAATGATAAATTTAGGAAACAGTTCACTTCAAAATCTTGGTTTACTGGTTTCTCCCAACTCAGCACTTTCACTGGTTGTCCTTCAAGCCTAGTATTCTCTTTCTCTTCATCTCTGGAGATCATTCCTGATTTCCTTAAAGTTCCAGTTTTTAAAAAAATCTTTTTCCAGTTCTTTTTTTTAAATTTTATTTAAGGCAATGGGGTTAAGTGACTTCCCCAAGGTCACACAGCCAGGTAATTATTAAGTGTCTGAGGCCAGATTTGGACTCCAGTTCTTTTTAATCTTAGCCTCTCCCTCTGAGACCCCCCCAAATTTGACCAATATAAATCTTGTTTCTATATAAATGTTCACATGTGGTCTCTCCCATGAGACTGTGCACGCCTTAAGAAAAGAGCCTGTCTTCGGCCTTAACACAAGGCCTGACCCTTAGGTACTTAATGGGAAAGACAGAATTTAGTGGGAATGAGGAGGGGAGAGGGTGATTGTACTCTGAGAAGACAGAAGTAGATACTTTCATTGTGATCTCATTAGTGGTTGGAAGATCTGGTCTTATCCAAGGACTCACTGCCTTAAACACAATTTTTGAGTGGACTCATTGGAGAATTCATTTCTTTATGACTATAAACCTAAAACTTACCTTTCTGAGTTCTCCTCATTGCCTTTATCTCTGGTATGGAAAATCATTGTGTATTTGGCTATGGAAGGAGGTGGCCGTGATATTTTCATTCCTTGTATCTCTACCCTACAGAAAGAAAGACATAATGTAATGCTAAGTGAACACTAAAGAGGAATCCCACAAAGCTAAATGGTGAGACAGGTGTGGGGTTTATTGATTCTCTCTCTCTGTCTCAGTTTTTTCATCCTTTAAAATGAAGGTATTACATGTACTCAATGGCTTCTCAATTCCCTTCCATAGCTAAATCTATGATCACATGACCTTTCTGTCTCTTCTTCTCTGCCTTCTCCACCTCTGCACCAACCCCCCACCTAGCACTCACTCTTTTGCTCCCTCACTCTCCCTTACTCCCTTCTCTCTCTGTCTCTCTCTCTCTCTCTCTCTCTCTCTCTCTCTCTCTCTCTCTCTCACACACACACACACACACACACACACACACACTCCGACTCTTCCTCTCTAGATCTCTCCGATCTCTCTCTCTAACTCAAATTCGGTTTCAGTTTCCCCATCTGTCAAATGCAGATACAAGTGACACATATCTACAAGGGTTCTTTTAAGGATAAAGAAAGATAATAAAGATGAATCACTTAGCATATAATATGGCTGTTAGATAATAAGTCTGACATAAATGTTAGCTTTTATCATTATTACTCCCTATTCTTTTTTAACGTTCCCTTTTGATTATTATGAACTTGAGAAATAACATCAAACGAATATTTTCCTATACAAACAAAAAATATAAAAAGAAGGGATGTATATGAAATCATGAATTTACCCAATACAGCTTTATTTTTAACAGGTCAGATTCAACCTATTTTTAAGATTTTCTTGCTAGTCTGTGTTCCTTTTTGATTTTCTTTTCTCTTCTCTTTATTTTTTAATGATTTGTTGATGTTTTCTTTTCTTTTTTTTTTCTAGCACTGCTTCCCAACTCTCCCTTCACTCCGATTCTACTTTGTATCAAAATTATTTAACAATGTTTTTCTGAAGTTATCCTCATTGTCATTTCTTATAGCATAATTGTTTAACATTATAATCACATATCACAATTTGATCAGTAAAACCCATAAAGACTTAAAGGAACTGATGCAAAGTGAAAAAAAGCAGAACCAGAAGAACACTGCAACAGTAACAGCAATATTGTACAATTTTCAACTGTGATAAGTAGCTTACTTATTTCACTATTTAGCTTTCTTAGTTATTCTCAGCAATGCAATGATTTAAGACAATTCCAAAGAACTCACAATGAAAAATGCCTCCCAAGAAAGAACTGATGCAGTCCGAATACAGATCAAACCATACTATTTTTCCACTTTTTTTTCATTCTTCTGTTATTTTTTGGTCTATGTTTTCTTTAAGACATATATAACCTATATCAAATTGCTTACTATCTCAAGTTGTAGAAAGATGAGGAAGGAAGAGAATTTGGAATTCAAAATTTTTAAAAATGAACGTTAAAAATTGTTTTTTCATGTAAGTGGAGGAAAAATCAAATATAATTTAAAAATAAAAATTTGTTATATAAATTCCCTAAATTTTAAATCCCTTGATAGCAGGAACTATGTTCATTTAGGGTTGAAATGGACCTTAGAGTTCACTGAATTCTGCTTTCATATTACAAATAAGAAACTGGGCCTAGAAAAGTTAAGTGACTTGCCCAGAATCACACGAGAGTAAATGTTTGAAGGAGGATTTGAACTCAGGAGTTTCTGATCCTAAATTAAATGATCTATCTACTATATAATGATAATTCTGTCATTTTTCCCTTCTGAGTTCCTAACCCTAGCACACTTGCCTTTCACAAAGTAGGTATTTAAGCTGAATCGAATTGAATTGGTGAAGGGAACCAAAGAAGAAACTGTTAAAGAGTTGAAGATAAATCTCCCCTATTTTTATCTGATATTCCTCAGTCACTCCACATCAGGATCCAAAACCTCTTACAGCAACCCATGTCACAGAGATGAGAATGGAATTCTCTGGCAACCGTTTTCCCCAATAAGTTTTAGACCACAGAGCAGGTCTTCTCTAGGTACCAAAAAGTCTTCCTTATTAGATGGGGATTATGCAGATCAAGCCCTGGATAGGGTAAGGGGAGGCTTATCCCCTAAACAGATATTTGCACGCCTCAGTAGATCATAGAATAATTCTCAATCAATGAAAAGCTGCAGGTATTATAAAAATGAAAAATTTTGTAAGACTCAAGAACAACTATTGATCAATATAGTGACTATCCCATAATTCCAGAGAACCAATGATAAAGAACACTACCCACCTTCCTAACAGAGAGATAATATAAAGAATGAAATGACTTTTAGTCATGATTGATTCAAGAATTTGTTTTGCCCTGCTGTGTGTATTTGTCACAAAAGTTGTTTCTTTTTTTTCCTTTCTAAATGGGGGGAGCAGTATGGATGGGAAAAGTAAGAAGGAACAAAATATGTTTTTTTTTAATTTAAAAATTAATTTTTAAAAAAAGTGAAGTTGTTGGTGTCAGCTATTGCCTCAGAGAACCCAATCCAAGGGCATTGGTAGTTTGCTTCCTCTTTATAATGAGACCTGTGGGCAGAAGTGGAGCCCACTCTTTCATTTCTTCCATATAGCTAGGTTCTCATTAATGTAACTAAATGAATCCCCTGAAGCAGTTAGATTACTCAAATTTGTACAACATATTTCAATTATACTAAAACCAATTATCATATTTCATATATTATAACTTCAGATAGCATGGATTTATTTTACTTTATTTTTGGAGGCAACTGGGATTGTGATTTGTCCAAGGTCACACAGCTAGTAAGTGTCTGAGGTTGGATTTGAACTCAGAGTCATTGATCTATCCACTATGCCTCCCAGTTACCTCTCCTTCCACAGATAATGTGGATTTGAAATATAAGATTATTTTAGGGATTCTTTATTTGAACTAATTGGAACCCAGCTGTAATGTAGTATCTATACTAACATAGACATCCCTATGCTAGATTACAAAAGGGGCTGTTTTCTGTTGATTCACCTAATTCTGAGATCATCATCTTCTCCACCCCAGCCCCAGTAGTTGTTGGAGAATCCATTCACCATGTAAAACTGATCTCTTGTTAGAGCAGAAACAGCGCCAAAATATCCCTTATAACGCAATCTGTAGATTGAAAAAAAAAAGAATGAATACAAAGCAAACATTCCAAATAAGCACCATACATATTCTGTGCTCTGCTTACTAACATCCTGTAAATGTTTTGATGTCAAACTGTCAAATATCTACCAATTTTCTTCATCTCATGGTAAATAAATTATGAGTGTATTTCTTTGTTAATACAGTAGATGGTCAACAGCAGGAGACAAATGCCAACTATCTGAAGGATTTCACACCTGCAAAATCAGGTAGGAAAGAACAAGACACAATTCTATGTATGATGTCTACCAACCTTTTGAGATCAAATAACTAGAGGCCAAAGTATTGAAAGAAGACTAAGACCAAATTGTCCAAGATAAGAAAAAGACACATAGGCTTTCTTTCTGAATAAAAGCTTAGGAAAGCCAAGTCGAGAGGGGAATAAGGGGATAAACTTCCCCTCCAGGGAAGTCAACATAGGATTTGGTGGGGAAAGACAAACCCATGTTAGCATGATAGCACCTGGACTGACTCAAAGTAGGGAGAAACAGCCACACCCTTAGACTGGGAGCCACAAAGAAAGCCTCTAATTCACTTGGGACTTCCTACAACATAATTAAAAAAGAAAAAAATCAGATGTAGAACTGGAAAGGATCTCAGAGATCATGGTATCAAAATCCTTCATTTTATATATGAAGAAATTGAGGTCCAAAAAGGTTAAACTTGTTCCAAGGCAGAATTTGAACTTAAGTCCCCACTGCCTTCCTAATTTATCTTGTCTTATTGTAGGATTTTAGATTTAGAACTGGAAGGAATTTGAAAGGTCACTGAGTCCAAACCCTTCATGTTACAGATAAAGAAACTGAGTCTTAGAGAATTTAAATCCTTGACGATGGTCACAGAGCTAATAACTGTATTAGAAGCAGAATCTGAACCCAGGTCCTTCTGACTGTCCAGTAAGTTCTCTGCTATATCATATGCCTCTTAGGCTACATATCCTGAATGAATATCCAGTTCCCTCTTTAATTCTTTTTTTTGGGGGGGGGGGGGTTAGGTTTGAATGTTCAGGGTTAAGTGACTTGCCCAGGGTCACACGGCTAGTAAATGTCTGAGGTTGGGACTAGAGTTCTGATCCTCCTGACTCCAGGGTCAGTGCTCCTATCCACTGTTAACTAACTGCATCCCTACTTAAGACTCTCAAGATGTAGCACTGATAGCCCTGAGAGTTATTCATAAAGATCTGTGGCAAGAAAAAGTCACAGGAAGTAGACCTAAAGACTGACCTTGCTTCCAGTCTTTAATTCTCTGGCCCTTCCCTATACCCTGAGGACAGATCACAAACATCCTTAGGAAAAGCAGAGGGCTATCTTTATTCAATACAGTATTTTGTTTTCTTGTTTAATTTTTAGAGGGTTTAGGGGAAGCAATGGGATTAAATGACTTGCCTAGGGTCACACAGCTATATTAAGGTAGTAAGTAAGGAGTCAAACTCTGGTTGTCCTGACTCCAATGCTGATGCCACCTAACAGCCCAATGTAGTTCTGCTGTGAACCCCTCTGGCAGTCTGGTGAAAACTATGGACCTCTTCTCAGAAAGAAATGGCAAGTTTCAGTCAGAGGATAGTAAAAATAAAGATGTCATTTGCTTATTTTTCCCATACCATTTCACAAGCGCTCTGAAATCTGTCTATAGAGAGAGCCATGGACCCCAGGTTAAAAACTTCTAATAAAATGTTAACTACAAATATTATAATTCAATTAAATTTAACCAAATTTTTAAAAACTATTATATGAATAGCACCATGCTGAAACTATCCTCCACTTGCCTGCTGTTTGAATTAACTAATCTTTCTGGTCTCTCCAGGTTTCCTGTGTTCTCATCTTCTCCATTTTCAAACCCCTCTATTGTTAAATGAAATGTAAGTCAATATAATCAACCATGGAATTCAGTCAGGAGTCTCTGGGTGCCATCCATCCATTGAAAGGTTAATCTTTCTAATTTCTCTGAGGTTTCATGTTCAAAATAATACCTCAGAAGACCTTGGTTAGTCAGTCATTAAGCATTTATTGAGTTTCTACTATGAGCCAGGTGGGCAGCTAGCTGATGTAATGGTTAGAGCACCTGCCCTGGAGTCAGGAGAAGCAAGTTCAAATCTGGTGTCAGACACTTTGCACTAACTAGTTGCATGATCCAGGTCAAGCCACTTAAGCTAAAACATATATATAATGAAAAAAGGCAATCCCCGCTCTCAAAGACAATACCTACATTCACACAGGATAAAAACAGGACAAACTGGAGACAATCCCCAGAGGAAAGACATTATTGGACTTATAGGGCAGCAGGAAAGAGGTCAATAACAAGATAACAAAAATGATCCATTGACAACTCCACTCCTACCTGTAGCCAGTGCTGTTTCTGCCAACCACCAAGTGTTTTGGATGAGTATCACACATATAGAGATTGAGGTCATCCTCTGGTACCAGATCCACATCATGGAAAATGAAACAATCCCAATTTTCTTCCTTGAGGGCTTCTAGGTAGCCAACATTCAAGAGTCTGGCTCTGTTAAATTTGTTCTCTCCAGTCTGGAAGTGTTATAAAAGGAACAGAGTGGCAATAATCAGATTTACATCTGAGTTATAATTTTATAACATCCTTCATAAATCATTAACATTTTTTTAATAGCAATAATGTTTAATGAGGTTAAAGAAAGTAGGAAGGGAAGATTGGAGGCAACAGTCAGAAGCAAAATACTTTTGAGAAGGGCAAGGTAAAAGGAGAGAAAAGAATAAATGGGAGGAGGGAAGAAGTAAAATAGAAGGAAATACTGTTAGCAATCATAACTGTGAAAAAATTTTTGAAGCCAGTTTCTCTGATAAAGACCTCATTCCTCAAACATTTAGAAATGAGTCAAATTTGTAAAAATAAGATCATTCCCTAATTAACAAATGATCAAAAATATAAAGTCAGTTTTCAGATGAAGCAATCAAAACTATCTAAAGCCATATGAAAAATTATCTAAATCACTACTGGTTGAAGAAATACAAATTAAAACAATTCTGAAGTATTACTTACACTTATTAGATTGCTTAAAGGAAAGAAAAGGAAAATGATAATTGTTGGAGGGGATGTGGGAAAACTGAGACACTAATGTACTGTTGGTGGAGTTGTGAACTGATTCAACCATTACATAAAGCAGGACTGTCCAACTTTACTTTAAAAGTTTTTATTGAAGCAATAGACAATATATTTTGATTTGCCATTTTAGTGAGAGCTCTGCAGTGACTCAGCTTCATCTGCAGGTAAAATTTTGGACAGCCCTGATATAAAGCAATTTGGAACTATGCCCAAAAATCTATAGCAGCCTTTTCTGGTGGAAAAGAAATGCAAATTGAGGAAATGCCCATCAATTGGACAATTTCTGGTATATAATCATGATGGAATACTATTGACTATAAAAAATGATGAATTAAATTAAGAAAAACCGGGAAAGACTTACATGAATTTATGCAAAATAAAACAAGTAGAACCAGGAGAACATTGTCCTCAGTAATAGCAGTATTGTAACCTGATTAACAGTGAATGACTTGGCTCTATTCAGATTACAATGATCCAAAACAACTCTGAAGGAATGAAAAATGCTATCCACCTCCAGATGGAGGTAATGGAGACTGAATACAGATCAAAGCACACTTTTTTTTACTTTATTTTTCTTGGGTTTTTATATTGGTCCAGGTTTTTTTTTTTTTAACAAAATGACTAATATAGAAATGTTTTGCATGACTATGTATAATCTATATCAAATTGCTTGTCTTCTTAATGAGGATGATGGGGAGGGAGGGAGACAATTTGGAACTTAATTTTAAAAACAAATGTTGAAAATTGCTTTTAACATATAATTGGGGACAAATAAAACAGGAGAAAAAAGTAGGGTTAAAAAATTATTCATCTTGAACATCACAAATATATATATATATATATATATATATATATATGTATATATATATATATATATACCATTACATCACAGCTGTATTTTTTATTACCATTTAAGGTTTAAATATTCCACTAGGTAGTTCATCATAACAAAAATCTGGGCAGTGCCCACTTTAAGCCACTTGTGTGCCTAAAAGAGCAATACAAAGCTGATTATTAAAAAGTAGATTCTATTTTTCTACAGCATCAAAGACATAATAATTAATAAGGGGTTATGGACCTAATCAAGAACTGAAAATCAAACATTTATATAACAGCTAAAGGCTCTTCAACCTCTGGTTCTATAATTCTAAAGATATCCTAATTGTGGCCAATAATGTCCAAAAATCTAAGTTACAACAATGATAAACCTGCCTTAGTTGTAAAAGAAAAAGGATGTCCCAAGTTCTTTAAATTGGGCATAAATGCATATCATAAAGGTCATCATTGGACTATGAAGAATTCACAAAACACAGAAAATACAATTTTAGGACTTCCAGCAAGAAAAAGAATGAGAAATCACAAGAAATCCACAAATCTCTTAATGGCCCCTCAAAAAAACCACAAAAAATAAAAATAATTGTTAGAAACTCCCATAAGAAAATTAAACTTCACCAAAAATAAGACCAGTGAAACAAAAGAAAAATTCTACTACAATTTTTAAAAAACTGATATATATACTAACAGCGTTGTAAATGCTTTGAAATGCTTAGAACTCCAATTATCTTAATGACTAGTCAAGATTCCAGAAAACTGGTGATGAAAAATGATACTTCCTAACAACCCCCCAAACATGGAGAATGAAACACAAGATTCCATGATGGGAATCTATTTTGTTTATCTAGGTATATTTGTTACAAAAAATTGTTTTTCTTTTCTTTTTTCAGTAGGAAGAAGAGAGGTAGGGAAGGAGAAAATAAAAGATTGAAAAAAATTAAATCTAATTTAAAAAAATTTTTTTATAGTTTAAGAGAAATAGAGAGGAAAGCATCAAAATAAACGAACTTCAAAATAGTTATCAGAGTAGCATAAAAATGATGCAAGAATATTGGGGAAAAAACACTCAAACAGGTAATAGTTAAGAAATTTGAGGAAAAATTTAAAAAGAGAATGGGAATAAGAAATTAAATTAAAAAAAAAGGAATGAATGTAATTATGAAATCCCAGGAGGAAAGAAATGAAAGAAATAATTCTGCTACAGAAGCCCTGAGAGGAGATAATGGCAGAGCTCAATAAAATAAGACAATAATAGCATAGAGTAATTGAAAATATAGAAAGACACAGCTGAAGTCTAAATCATTAAAAGGGTAGTGCAAACACTGAAAAATAAGCTAAAAAATAACTCAATCAGAAAAATTTTTGGAAACAATGCAGAATCAAGTTGATGGATGGTATACAATGGTATTCCCATTGCACAGGATAGGGAAACACTAATATAGAGAAGTAGGTAGTGTAGTATATAGAGAGTGCTGGGTCAAGAAGAAATGAGTTCACATCTTACCTCAAATATTACTAGCTGTGTGACCCTGGCAAGTCATTTAATAATTATCTTTTTTTGCAAAGCAATGGGGTTAAATGACTTGTCCAAGGTCACACAGCTAAATAATTATTAAATGTCTAAGGCCACATTTGAATTCAAGTCCTCCTGACTCCAGGATCAGTGCTTTATCCATTGTGCTATCCAGCTGCCCCTTTAATATCATTTTAAAAAGTATTTCACAACAAAGACAAGCAATTACATATTTTTCAATACTGTAAATATTATTTCTCTTAATCACCCCACCCCCACTTTCTGTTAGTGATATATAAAAAAATACATAAAATTTTGATTTTTTTCTCACACTATACATTAATGTCATAAATCCTGACAAGCAAATTCATTATATTGTACTTTTTCAGGAAGAATGTGAAGTCTTCCACACTAGATTACTCTCTGATGGACTAACAAAGTTGAATATGTGACTGATGAGAATAACATTCTTTTTTAATTAATTATTGAGAGGCAATATGCAAAGTGATGGGGATAGTTTGTGTCATACTTCCAAAGCCACAGTAAAAAAAGGCACTAGTACGTGATTTCTGTCAAACAATTGCTTCTTTCTAGTCCTTACTCATATAATAATTGCTCTTGATTATGAAAAAAATTAAAATATCTACTTATAGCATGCAATAAATATTCCAAAAATATTAGGAGAGAATTTCCTCAGACTTTTAGTTTGAACTTTGATAGGCAGTAATGAATAACTGAAGGTTTTGAGCAGAGGAATAGCATGAATAGACTTTTCTTCTAACTATATGAAGCATGGATTGGATGGTCACAATACAAGAAGTGGAAAGACCAATTAGCTGACTACTGCAATAGTTTAGGAAGGTAATTAATGAGACCACTCCTAACATGAAAAAGCAAAAAATTCCTCAGCAAGCCTATTTAAGAAGCAGTAAAATTCACCAGAGTCTGCTCAAATGGAATCCACATACCATGAGAAAAAATTTTCTTTTCTCCCTTTCAAAGATTTAAAAAAAAATAGCAATTTTACACAAGAGAGGTTGAACAATAGCAATTTTACCCAAGAAAAGTTAGAAAGATGATCATGTAATCAAGTAGAACCTTCCAAAATTGATTTGTAGGATCAAGGGGGCCAACTCTGGTAATTGCTTACCTGATGAATGACATAGATGCCATACTCCACTTGCTGCCTCTGCAAGAATGGATGAAGATGCTTCAGCAGGTACAATAAGTGCTTCTCTCTATTCCGGTGTGGAATTAGGATAGCAATCCATGTAAGGCCTGACAATCTTCTGGATGGTAACGACCTTTTGTAACTTTAGGATTCTCGCTCTGTACTTCTTTCCATGTGAGGTTCGACTTGAAAATGAGTTTGCTGGTTCCTCCTAAATAACATACACAGGCATTAAGTCTAGTTTCCAAACTACCAATATGTCCTAGAGATGAAATTATCATATATGAAAATGGAAGTCCTGGGGAAAAAAAAAATCTCAATTCTGGCTTCTCTTATTGGGAAGGAAAAGAAGGCAAGAGAATAAGGCTCCTTTCTTTTCTAAAATTCTATCAACTTCTAATAGCTTTAATTTAAGCTCTGTTAAAGCATGACAATATCACTATGGAATAGAATTTTAAAATTCTAATCAGAGCTAGCAATAATACTTCTAGGACTATATCCCAAAGAAATCAAAGAAAGAAGAAATGGGGCCACATGTATAAAAAGTATTATAGCAGCTCTCTTTAAAGCAACAAAAAAACTGAAAAATAAGAGAATATATATATATTGGGAAATGGTTAAACGAATTATGGTAGATGAATGTAATGCATGTTATTGTTCCATGGATGTTTGTCCTTTTTCTTAGAAGACCAAGACATCAAGGAGATATTCCATGACAAGCACATGAATTGGATTTGAGTGAGGGGGAGCTGTGCTAAGTCACCAGCCTCACTTTCTCCTCTAGAGCCATCTTGGGTTCAGTGGTCAGATATGAATCAGGATGACTGGGGATGGACCTATATGTGAGACAATCAGGGTTAAGTGACTTGCCCAAAGTCACACAGCTTATAAGTGTCTGAAGCTGGATTAGAACTCCTGTCCTCCTAAATCCAAGTTCAGTGCTCTTTCCACTGCTCCACCTAACTGCCCTTACTGTACCATAAGAAATAATGAAATGAACAGAGAAAACTGGGAAGATCTATATGAATCAACGCAGTGATGTGAGCAGAACTAGAATAATTTATACAATAATAACATTATGAGGAAAAATAACTAAAGTCTTGAGAATCTGATCAATACTATGACAAGGCATGATTTCAGAGGTCCACCAATGGAGCATACTACCAATCAAAAGACAGAGAGACAATGGACTTAAAGGGCAAAAAGAGATATGTATTTTTGGACATATCGAATGTGGGACTTTGCTTTGCTTGATTGTGCATTTTCATTCTATTGTGGAGCAGAAGGGAAGAAAATAAATCCTTGTTAATTGAAAAAAATTCATTAACGTTAAACTTGTATTGAGATAATGTGTTCAGTATGGTAGAGTGAATAGAATAGTGGGTTTGTGGTGATCCAGCAGAAAGACCATTGGATTTGGAAGTCAGAATGTCTAGGTCTGTGACTTAACTACTTACCTCTGTGATCATGATCTAGGACCAGTCTACAACTCAATTTTATCTATAAAATGAGAGGGATTGAGCTAGATGAACTGCAAAGTTTTTCCATTGCTTACTGTATTATTCTAGTCTTTCTAATCTCCAAACCCTGAATGATTATATGTGTGACACAATAATAGAACATATGGTTAACATGTTTTACTTTGTGATTTGCAAAGTGCTTTAAAAGCATATTGCCTTAGAAAGTTTGAGAAAACACTTGGGAAGATTTGTATGAACTAATGAAGAGTGAAATAAGAAGAACCAGAAGAACAATTATATAGTAATTTGGTAAATACTACCAACTTTGAAGGACTTGAGAACTCTGATCAATATAAGAACTAGCCACAATTCTAGAAGAACTACATGATGAAGCATGATAACAACCTACTCACAGAGGGGTGAAAACATCAAAATAAAGAATGAAACATTCTCTAAAACCTCCTTGGCACTTGAACAATGAATCATAGTAAATAGGCAGAACAAGCAATGGGGCCAGAAAAAGGTATATGAGTTAACAGTCCAAGAATACATGTTATTCCAACTCTGCCAGTAAGTTGAAAGTTTAAGGCATTTCTTTTTTTTTAGGTTTTTGCAAGGCAAATGGGGTTAAGTGGCTTGCCCAAGGCCACACAGCTAGGTAATTATTAAGTGTCTGGGACCAGATTTGAACCCAGGTACTCCTGACTCCAGGGCTGGTGCTTTATCCACTACACCACCTAGCCACCCCTAGTTTAAAGCATTTCAAAAAGGAAAAGGAATCAAGGCAGGAGGGATATTGATGGAATCAACATAGAAAGGCTAGGTTTAGAGAGGGGCTTCAGAGTGGCCTGGCCCTGTGGTGTCCAACCACACACTTCCAGGGAGAAGGAGGCACAAATTCCAAGGGAAGACAAAAACAAAAGTCTTATAGGAGGAGCAGCTATTTATGCTCGGTAGTGAACGTGCTTTAAGAAAAAAATAATCAGGGAAAAAGGAAGGCTGGAGAGAGAATGTTCAATGTCTTGGATATTCAGTACAAGACCCCAATGAAATAAAGGCTATGGGAAGAAGGGATCTCCATACTCAGAAGGGCAAGAAGCAGATTCTAGAAAAAGATGAGGTATTACCTCTCAGACCTGCCAAATATAATCTACAGGCAGTCTGTATTATTATTACTATTATTACTTCAAACAACACTAACACCAACTCTTCCCTCCCCCTTAATCTTCTCTTACAGACTAATTGTTTTTGTCCATGAGAGCACCATTTAAATCAGTCTCCCAAATAAGAAAATCTTGGTGTTCTCTCTCATTCTTCTCTCTCGCAAATAATGACTAAAATGTCCTCCCTCTCTTTCTCTCTGTGCCAAGAGATTTCCTTACCATCCTGTTTTTAACTAATTTTTGAATTTTTATTTTTACTTCCGAATTCTCCTATCCAGTTAGAAAACAGAAAATATGATACCCATTGTCATACAAAATATATTTCCTCATTAGTCACTTGGTGGGGAAAAGGAGAAGGGGGGATCTCCCCCATGGGAAGGGGGACAAGAACAATTTAAAAAGTGAATAAAACATGCTTCATTTGTATTGAGTTCATCAATTTTCTCTCTGGAGGCAAAGCACTTTTTATTTTGAGTCCTTTGGAATTATCACAGAATTGAACAGAGTAGCTAAGTCTTTCATAGTTGATCATTATTTACACTACTGCTGTTGATGTGTATAATGTTCAACTTCTGTTCACTTCACTTTGCATCACCGCATAGAAGTTTCCCTTTGTCCATTTTTAATGGACCTTTTGTCCATCTCCTTTGTCTTTTTTTTTTTACAGCACAAAAGAATATTTCATCACAATGATACACTATCATTCCCCAACTTATGGGTATCATCTAAGTTTCCAATTCCAAGCCACCACAAAATGAAGGGCTATATATATTTTTGCACAGAGTGATCTTTTTTCCTCTTTCTTTGATCTTTTTGGGAAACAGACCCTAATAGTAATACTGCTGAGTCAAAGGGATGCATATATTTATAGCCCTTTAATCATAGTACCAAACTGTTCTCTAGAATGGCTAAACCAGCTCACAGCTTCAATAGTACTTTAGGTTTCTTATTTTTCCACATCATCTGTAATTTTTATTTTCTGTCATATTAGCCAATCTTTTGGGTATAAGGTATTACCTCAGAGCTGTTTTAATTTGCATTTCTCTAATTATTAATGATTTAGAATGTATTTTAATCTCTTGATAGCTTTAGTTATTCTTCTGAAAAGTACTTGTTCAAATCTTTTGACCATCTATCAACTAGGAAATGGCTTTTATTTTTATAAATTTAGAGTAGTTTCCTTAAATTAGGGAAATGACACCTTTATCAGAGAAACGATACAAAAACTTTTACCCAGTTTTCTTTTGAATTTTGGCTGCATTGGTTTGTTTATGCAAAAATATTTTAATTTAATATAATCAAAATTATCCATTTTTATCTCCTGCAATACACTCTCTTGTGGATTAATAACTCTTCTCTTATCCATAGATCTGAAAGGTAATTTTTCACCTTGTGTCTAAATTATGTACCAATTTTTAGTTTATCTTGTTATATAATCTGAGTTGTTGGTTCTGATTCATCCTTTAAAGCCTAAGTCAAATGTCACCTCCATAATGATAATAATAATAATAATTAATAATAATAATAATAATAAAGCCTTCCCATTTAGACTTGTTATAACATTCTATTCTATTTTATGCTTAATGCAATTATTATGTGCTTATCTTATCTCCCCAAATTTGAGTTTCAAACAAGAAGGGAATAATGCAATGATGACAGCTGTTACTACTACTACTACTACTACCACTACTACTACTACTACTACTACTACTACTACTACTACTACTACTACTACTACTACCACCAATAATAATAATAGCTAACACTCATATTGTATTTTGGGATTTGTAAAGTATTTCATGGAAGATATCCCAAAAATCTTAATGCAGTTTTAAGTTATTTTGAGGCAGGCAGAAATTAAATGCTTGCCCAGGATAACACAGCTAGTACAGGGTCTGAGTTGGGATTTGAATTGTTGTTTCCAAATACAACTCTATGCACTGTGACAGCTTCTTGACTAAGGAAGATTAAAGGCCTTTAATCTGAAAATTTTCATGTAATAACAAAGTTAAATGTCAAGATATCCCTAATTCTGTAATTTCCCTTTTCCATTTTATTTTTTCTCTTGTCCATTTTAGACCACTTTTTGTTACTCTGTATTCATTAGTAAGGAGTCTTAGAAAGAAAGAAAGAAAGAAAGAAAGAAAGAAAGAAAGAAAGAAAGAAAGAAAGAAAGAAAGAAGAAACTGTAAATATTATTTGCTAATTTCAGGAAGTAAAGCATCTCTTATCTGCCCTGTCACTGCCCCCTCTTCTCCCTACCTAGAAAGATGAGGAAAGCTCCCAAAAGAAACTTCCAGGTTCTACATTACAGACCCCCCTACCTCCGGACCCTCTAGTGAGAGTTCAGTCCCACAGCTGAGCTGCCCTGACTGACAGGTGAGTACAAATTCAAATATTGTAGCTAACCCTAGGCAATGCTTCCTCATTCCATTTAGCCATCCACCAAAAAAGTTGTATCTATCAGGATGTCTTGTCCTGGCACTACCCCCTACCCTCAGGTAAATGGTTAACTCTGAGGTCAGTAATCAAATCAATACTGCCACTGCTAGTGGAAAGGCTGGGACAAAGTAGGCCCTATAACATCACTCATAATCCCTGCCACTCAAATAATAGAGTCTCCTCTCTATTTAGCACTGAAGAGACAGAGGCAAAAGGGAAGATGCACCCAAGCCCTCAAAAACTTTCTTGACTAGCCAGAGGGGATAGTTTGTTCATAGATTAACAAAGTGGCAAAGTGGACAGAATATGGATAGAGGCAGGATGAATTAAAATCTGACTCAGACATTTATTACCTGAATGACCCTGACCATGTCACTTAATCCTGTTGCCTCAATTTCCTCATCTGTCCAATGAACTGGAGAAAAAATAGCAAACCGTGCCCTCATCTTTCCCAAGAACATCTTGGAAGAATTGGAATAAAAAACAACTGGGGTGTTGGGGAAAGGAAGGAAATTAGTGAAGTACTTGGTAGTAAGTTAGAGAAGGGCTCTTGAAGAGTTGGATAGACTTCTAACTTAGTTAATAAGTTGCAGGAATTTGATAGACTGAACAACTGGAGAGGTGGGAGAAGGAAGGAAATTAGTGAAGTACTTAGTAATTAATAAGTTAATTAAGATATAGAAGTACTAACTCATGAGAGGGTTGGAAAAGGCTTCAAGTTAAAGGTGAGATATGAGACAATATTTATAAAAGGCTCAATACAAATAGCCTGACATATAGCAAGTACTTAGTCCTTCCTTCCATCTTTCCTTCCTTTCTTTAAGCTAAAGAACTCTTTTCAGCATTGTTTTTCAAAACAAAAACACATAGGATTACAAGGAAAATCAACTGTTAAAATATAAAAATATTTATCAAAATATTAGAAGAAAAATATTTTATGAATAGCTATTAGATTGATGTTTGCTAACTTTCTGTTCAATGCAATTACCCAGTTTTCTGGTGACAGATTTTTAATACTTTTGTTGAAGGCAGCATTTAGGGTGGGCATTAAGGAAACTTGTTCTCTAAGAGAAAAGCATTTGTTCCAGACATAAAAACCAGAAAAAGACACAGAGGCAGACATGGGGTACCATATATAACAAATGTCATTAATGACATATGGGTGAATAATGAGGTCAGTTTGTCTGGGTTGGTTTGTGGGGAGTAATGTATGATTAGATTAGAAAAGGAGCCTTGAATGAAGCTGTGAAACTGTTTATATTTGATCCTAAAGTGATGAGAAGCTATTGGAGATTATTGACTAGGTGTGGTGTGGTGACATGCTATAGAAAAATCATTTTGAAAGGTGTATTATAGAAATATTGGAGTAGGGAGGCCAATGAGATATCTACTGAAATCCTTCAAAGGCGTGTTATGCATCTGAAGTCTATGGTAGAGGCTGTAAGAATAGAGAAAGGGGACTGAGGGTATTAATTCAAAGTCTTCTATGTCCTGTTAGATCCCTATTCTAGACATTAGAGGTTACAAGGACAAAGACAAAGCAGTCTCTGACCTCAAGCTTACAATATAGAGGGAGAGACGATATGTATACATAAAAGTACAAAATATATATATATAAAGCAAGTACAAAGTATTTTGGGTGGTGGAGGGAACCATTAAGAAAGGACTCACCTAGTTTTTGAGCTCAGCTTTAAAAGGAACAAGGGATTCTAAGGCAGAGGTGAAGAAGGGGTAGGTACTGTGGGATTTTTCTCCAACTTCACACTCAGAACTGATTCTTATATGTATTTTATATACATTCTATCCTAAAAAAATGTTATCTAAATTGTTTACATCCCTCAAGGAGAATAGTAACCTTTTGTGGGAAGAAACTTTCTTTCTCTGTTGTCTATAGATGTGTACAATCGGGGACAGCTAGGTGGTGCAGTAGATAGCGCACCAGCCCTAGAGTCAGGAGTACCTGAGTTCAAAAGCAGCCTCACTCTTAATAATTACCTAGCTGAGCTGTGTGACCTTGGGAAAGTCACTTAAGCCCATTGTCTCAAATACATAAAAATTAATTAAAACTGTGTACAATCATTAGTTAATGAATTGTTATTACTCTTTCTAAGCTAATACTCCCCTATGGGGGTTGTTTACTCTTTCAGAATCTTATATACATAGTAAGCACATATTAAATGTGTCCTGTATTGAAGACAAATGCCTATCATAATGAGTCACATTTTCCTACCCCCCCAAAAAAAAGACTTCCCATACAAATTCCACAGAAATTCCATAGAAAAGGAGAACTGAATGTGGTGCCAGAGATTCAAGTCATAACTCTGCCATACACTATCTGAGTCACTAGGGGAAAGTCTTCTCCCTTCCCTAGCCCTCAGTTTCTCCTATTCTTCAGTCTCCATCTGTGCCCAGAACTGAGGCTGCCAGGCCTATGGCCCTGGGATCCAATTGGCAAGCATTCCCCTTACCATCTCTCAGCCCACCAATTGTTGCTCCATTACCTTCTCTCACTACTTTTCCAACTTTACCTTCCCCTCCTCCCCCCAACTCTAGTTCTTCGAAGAGCAATCAAAACCATGTTACCATTAAGACATGCTAATCATGACCTTATGACTTCCACCATCATTCCCTCTGGCATTTATGTCCAAAAACCATATAATTTGGGGTAGTAGGATTATTAGAGAATTAAATTAAAGATCTGTCCTAATATGTCCATCATGGTATATGCTGGTTAGAGTTTCTCCCCCTAGACATGACTACATATTTGGCTCAGGAAAAGAATTTTGGATGGAACAAAAAGAGGCTTTTTCTTCTTCTAAGTAAATAATAGAAAAGCATGTTCCCTTGTCACTCAGAGGACAATCAAGTTCATTATCATCAGTTAATGAATTCCCCATTATTACTCTTTCTTGGCTAGTATTCCCTTATAGAAGTTGTTTTTTGCTATCAGGATATAAATTTCTTGACAATGTCTGAATTTATATCTCAGAATTTTAACACATCAAGCACTAATGTTTCTGCATTTTGTTCAGACAATTTTTTTCGGTTGTATTTGAGTCTTGGATGCCCCATTTCGTTTTTTTTTTTTGCAAGGCAATGGGGTTAAGTGGCTTGCCCAAGGTCACACAGTTAGGTAATTATTAAGTGTCCAAGGCCAGATTTGAACTGAGGTACTCCTGATTCCGGGGCCGGTGCTCTATCCACTGTACCACCTAGCTGCCCCATTTGGTATTTTTTGTGGCAAAGATACTGCAAATTTCTTCTAGTTCCTTCTCCAGATTATTTTATAGATGAGGACACTGAAGCAAACAGGATTAAGTGACTTGGCCAACATCACTCGGCTACTAAGGGTCTGAGGCCACATTTGAACTCGCGGAGGAATCTTCTTGACTCAGGTCTAGTACTCAAGCTACTGTATCAGCCAGCTGCCCCTGCTTTGCATTCATTCATCTATAAAAGTTGACTTAAAGGAACAATTGTTTCCAATTCTATATAAACTATTTGAAAAAATGGCTGAAGACAGAACTCTGCCCGATTCCTTCTAAGACATTAATATGATACTGATACCTAAACCAAGAAGAGTCAAAACAGAGAAAGAAAATTAGAGACCAATTTCCCTAATGAATATGGATGCAAAAAATCTTAAATAAAATATTAGCAAAGCAATTGCAGCAAGTTATCACTAGGATAATATACCTTAACCAAGCAGGATTTATTCCAGGAATACAGGATTGGTTCAATATTAGGAAAAACTGTCAGTATAATTGACTATATCAATAATAAACTTAACAGAAATCATATGATTATCTCAATAGATGATGAAAAAACCTATGACAAAATACAGCAGCTATTCCTACAAAAAACACTGGAGAGCATAGGAATAAATGGATTGTTCCTTAAAATGATAAGCAGTATCTATCTGAAACCATCAACAAGCATTATATGCAATAGGGATAAGCTAGAGTCATGCCCAATAAGAACAGGGATGAAACAAGAATGCCCATTATCACCACTATTATTCAATATCGTATTAGAAATGTTAGCTTCAGCAAGAAGAGAAGAAAAAGAAATTGAAGGAATTAGAATTGGGAAGAAACAAAACTCTCACTCTTTGCAGATGACATGATGGAATACTTAGAGATGGTATACCTAAAAAAATCATCTAAAAAAAAACTACTGGAAACAAGTAGCAACTTTAGCAAAGTCACAGGATATAAAACAAACCTACATAAATCTTCAGCATTTCTGTATATTACTAATAAGATACAGCAGCAAAAGCTAGAAAGAGAAATCCCATTTAAAATAACTTCAGTGGAGCAACAGGTGGTGCAGGGAATAGAGCACAGCCCCAGAGTCAGGAGGACTTCAGTTCAAACCCGGCCTCGGACACTTAATAATTACCTAGCTGTGTGATCTTGGGCAAGTCACTTAACCCCATTGCCTTGCAAAAAAACCAGAAAAAAACAAAAACATAAAATAACTTCAGACAACATAAAATACTTGGAAGTCTACCTGCCAAGGAAGACTCAGAAACTCTATGAAAACAACTATAAAACACTTTTCACACAAATAAAATCAGATTTAAATAACTTGGCAAATATCAACTGCCCATGGATAGGCTGAAATAATATGATAAAAATAATAATTCTACTTAAACTATTTATTTAGTGCCATACCAATCAAACTTCCAAAAAGTTACTTTTAATGAGCTAGAAAAAATAGTAAATAAATTCATATGGAGGAACAAAAAGTCACGAATATCAAGGGAGTTAATGAAAAAAATGCAAAAGAAGGCAGCTTAGCCATACCAGATCTAAAATTATATTATAAAGTATCAGTCATCAAAACTGTTGGCACTAGAAATAGAGTGGTGGATCAGTAGAATAGACTAGGTACAAAAGAGACAGCAGGAAATGATTATACTAATCTATAATAAACCCAGAGTCCAGTTTCTGGGATAGGAATTCACTTTTCAATAAAAACTGCTGGAAGATAGTATGGCAGAAACTTGGATTAGTCCAACATCTCACACCCTATACCAAGATAAGGTCAAACAGGTGCAGGATTTAAACATAAAAGACGATATTATAAGCAAATTAGAGCAAGGAATAGTTTACCTGACAGATCTATGTAAAGGGGAGTACAAAAATGAGATGGAAAACATCATAAAAAACAAACTGGATAATTTTGATTACACTGAATTAAAAAGCTTTTGCACAAACAAAATCACTGTAACCAAGAAGAAAAGAAATATAGTAAATTGGAAAACAATTTTTATAACTTGTATTTCTGGCAAAGAACTCATTTCTAAAATATATTGAGGGACAAGAAGGGATCGAGTCTTAGGAGCTCTCTGATAAAACTCATAAGCTAAGGACTCTAACTAAACTTTCGAGAGACAGAACCCGCAAAGGGACTCAGTGAGGCAGTTCTCCTACTCAAGGTAACCTGGAAAAGAGCAGAAAGGCTCTGCTCCCCGGGGTTGGAGGGACGGCCCGCTGGAGGGCCTCCCGGAGGCAGCCCCAGGGTGCTGGGAGCCACAGCTCACAGCAGCTAGGGAGTCTCCTGAGCTGTACCCCGGGGAGCACCGGGCACAAAGTGGGGGAACAGTGGGGACCTCTGCCAGAATGAGTACGTGGAACCCAGCCCCCAGGGTACACAGCAAGCAGATTGGTCTTTCAGCAGCCCAGACCCGGAAACAGAAGCAGGTGGAGCCGGTAAGCAGGAGCCCCCAGAGCATGAGCCCATTGAGCTGAGGGAGGGGAGTGAAGAGAGAATGCAGAGCTCTGTCCTCTGCCCCTGGAACAGGACTCTGGGGCTCTGACCACATTCAGATCCTGATAGCAGTCTAGGCCCCCCCATAAAACAGCAGGGGCCCCCCCACCTCAGCCCCGTGGCAGAGGGGGGCGCATATGGTCATTCACAGACCAGGAGGGAGGACAGAGCCTCACACACTGAGACCCTTGTGGGAGTGTCCCAAAAGCTCAGGAAGCAGCCCCAAAACAGGCCCAGGCTGGGAAAATGAGCAAGCAGAGAAATAAGAGGAAGACTATTGAGAAATATTTTACAAATGAGCCCAAGAAGGATCAAAACACTCAGTCTGAAGATGAGGAAGCACAAGCTCCTGCATCTAAAGACTCCAAGAAAAACAGAAATTGGGCTCAGACTATGACAGAGCTCAAAAAAGACTTTGAAAATCAAATGAGGGAGTTAGAAGAAAAACTGGGAAAAGAAAGGAGAGAGATGCAGGAAAAACATGAAAATGAAGTCAGTAGCTTAGTCAAGGAAATCCAAAAAAATGCTAATAGCATGCTAAAAACCAGCTTAGGTCAAATGGATAAAACAGTTCAAAAAGTTATCGAGGAAAAGAATGCTTTAAAAAGCAAAATTGGCCAGATAAAATATATTGAGAACTGAGTCAAATTTATATTAAAAATAAAAAAGTCATTCCCCAATTGACAAAGGATTGGCAAAGGTAATTCTTGGATGAGGAAATCAAAGCTATCTATAATCATATGAAAAATTGTTCTAAATCATTGATTAGAGAAATACAAATTAAAGCATCTTTGAGGTACCACTTCACAACTCTCAGACTGGTCAATATGACCAGAAAGGACAATGATCTATGTTAGAAGGGATGTGGAAAATCTGGGACACTAATACATTGCTGGTGGAGCTGTGAACTCATCTATTTTTCTGAAGAGCAATTTGGAATTACACCCAAAAAGCAATAAAAATGTGTATACCCTTTGATGCATTAATACCACTACAGGGTCTATGCCCTGAAGAGATCATGAAAAAGGGTAAAAACATCACTTGCACAAAAATATTCATAGCAGCTCTGTTTGTGGTAGCAAAGAACTGGAAATCAAGGGGACGTCCATCATTTGGGGAATGGTGGAACAAATTGTGGTATATGATATGGTATGTGATGAAATACTATTATTCTACTAGAAATCCCATCACTCCTGATTTCTAATAGAACAACAGAATTTATTCAATAATGACACTAAAGGGGCAGTTAGGTAGTACAGTGAATAGCTCACTGGCCCTGGAGTCAGGAGGACCTGAGCTCAAATCCAGCCTCACACACTTAATAATTACCTAACTGTGTGACCTTGGGCAAGTCACTTAGCCCCACTGCCTTGTAAAAACCAAAATTAAAACAAAACCCAACAATTGATACTGAGTGAGATAATCAGATAAAGAATAACACTGTATACCCTAACAGCAACATGGGGGTGATGATGAACCTTAATAGACTCGCTCATGCTATCAGTGCAGTAATCAGGGACAATTTTAGGGGATCTGTGATGAAGAATAACCATCTGAATCCAGACAAGGAACTATGGAATTTAACAAAGACCAAAGCTTATTATCTTCAATTTTTAAAAGTTAACATGTATTATGTCATTTTAGAATCTCTAATGTTTTCATTCTTCCTTTTATACCTGATTCACCTCTCATAACACATTCAATTTTGATTTATGCATATCATAGAAATAAATGTTAAAGCTATATCAGAGTGCCTTCTGTTGGAGGGACAAATAAAAGAAAAAAGTAGATTTGAACTGAATGATCTCTAAGGCAGAGGGCATATAGCCCATTATTACCTTTTTTATTATATTCATTGCTATGTAGCCCTTGACAAGTTTTTGTTGGGTGATGTAGCCCAGAAGAGCTAAAAGGTTGGGCACCCATGTTCTGGACCTAAATCCAAGGTCCTATGACTCAAATTCTATATATGATTAATCAAAAGTAGAAGGAAAAAAGTAATTTCTTCCCTGGCACACCAATGGATTTGTAAAGTCCCAGAAATAGGAAAACCTGCTAACATTAATTATCATTCTACTATGTTCATAAGAACTTAACTACCAGGGGTGATTAGGTGGCGTAGTGGATAAAGCACCAGCCTTGGAGTCAGGAGTACCCGGGTTCAGATCCGATCTCAGACACTTAATAATTACCTAGCTGTGTGGCCTTGGGCAAGCCACTTAACCCCACTGCCTTGAAAAAGTCTAAAAAAAAAAAAAAGAACTTAACTATCTTAAAGAAAATGCAAATAATTTCATATCATATTCTTTATCTGGAGGCTTCTGATCGCACATTAGTAAATAAGCAAAGCAATTTTATATATCCACAAAGCAAAGCATATATTTAGTGTTAAAAGGGAAGTCCAGCCCACTATCCAATTTGCTCCAGGATGAATCAGTTTTTAAGTGATCCTTGAAATAACAATAATAGCTAGAATTTATATAGTCTTTGAGGTTTGCTAAGCATTATAAATGTTTTTTTTATTTGATCCTTAATCCTTAACAACCCTAATTCTGAGGTGGGTGATATTATCATCCCCATTTTTTAGATAAGGAAAGGTTAAGGTAAAATAGAGAGAATTTAAGGGACTTGCCCAGTAGCTATATTATATTTATTAAGTAGGTTGAGCATCTGAACTATGTCCTCCTGATTCCAAGTTAAGGTTCTATCTACCCTATACCCCCTTGGGCATTTTATATCCTTCAATAATATACTACTTTAAATTGCATAATATTTTGGATTTTTCAAAGAACTTTTGGAATACATTATCTCATTTAATCCTTAAAAGTAAGGCAGAGAAAGTATTACTGTTATTATTCAAATGAAAAAGAAATATACTTTTAGAAAATTCTAGATGCAAAAGAGTATTTGTGTTGCTAATTAACTAATTGATTCTCAACATTTTCTGCTCCATTATCTCAAAATGTCAAGCACTACAAGAAATGCCACTAATACTGAATGGACCCACCAACTCAATTCCATCAAACTTCTACCTGATCCTTGCTAAAGCTTTCAAACCTCTGTTCAGGAGTTCTTGACCTTTTTTGTGTCACAGACCCTTAGGGCAGTCTGGTAAAACCTATGGATTTATTCATCAGAATAATATTTTTAAATGCATAAAGTAAAATACATAGGATTATGAAGTAAACCAATCATATTTTTAAAACAATGTCAAAAATGTTTAAAGTTTTCACATACTCCAAATTAAGATTTTCTTTTTAAATTATTTTTTATATACTACCTAAAGTTTATTCCCTAGAGGTTGTTACTCCCAGTTGGAAAATCCAGTAAATTTTATCTTCTCCCCTGTAACATTCAATATCCCTCCTAAAAATTCCCTGACCCTTTGCCTTTTTGACTCTCCACTATAAAAACTCCCTTCCTATACCTCTCCAGTTTCTCATTGACTTAAGTTATTTAATCTATTTCCTCTTTGTATGCCATCATATACCACCCCTGAACACCGCCCCCCAACTCTGCTTGTCCTTTGTAAAACTATTGTAAAGGCACTACATCAAATGATTGATCAACTCCATTCCTAACCTCACTTTCCTTTGGCCAAATGCTGCTTCAGTGAATATCTGAATATCTTGCTTTCACTTTAAAAGTCAAAGTTATCTAAAAACCCAAATCCTCACTTTCTCTCCAAAACAACTTCCTTTCTTCAGTTCTTTCTCTGATTTTTCCATCCTGATTAATTACCCCCCCTCTTTATTCCTTTTTTGTTCTCCATAATCTTCTTTTTTCTAACATTAGTCACTTGGATTGAGACAAAGGAGCCCTCATAAACATAGGTGAGGGATTTGGAGGGGGCTCTAAGGTGCAGAACATAGAGCAGAATTCCATCAATGCTTGCCAAACTTTGTACCAACAAAAACAAAACAAAAAAATGCAAGGCTGGAGAACAGCTGAATAAACAGATCACATGTGACATGAATTTAACAGTGCTGTTACTATAGGGTCATAAGAAAGAACAAATAAAAGGAAGTAGAGAAACATAGGGAGATAGAGACAAGTGAATAGATTTAATTGAAGAGGGCAGAACTAGAGAACAATATACACAAGGACTACAATACAACCCAAAGAAGCCTAAAAAGTAGCCAAACTCAAATTGCAATGACCTATCTTGAGCTGGAGAGCACACAGGTTGCCATATTAACTAGGTGCTGTAGGCAAATCACTTAACCTCAGCCTCAATGTCCTCATTTGCAAAATAAGAATAATATCAGATAACAATGCCTACCTCACAGAGCTATCTTAATTTAGATCAAATAGTACAGCTTGTGTGAAGCACTTTGCAAATCTAAAAGAGCTAGAGATCTTAAAGATAATGGAAATCAAGGAGCCCGGGTGATCTCCAAGGTCCCTTCTTGGCTGGCAATATAGGTTCCATGCTCAGTAATCCTAGAAAACCTCTTAGACTAAGACTAAACTGCAAATGCAGTTTCCTACTCAAAAGAAATTATATTCAGAGAAAATGAAAATAAAGCACAAAATACTTACTCAGGTGTGGAGACAACAGAGGACATTTTTTCAATTTTGATGTTGTCACAGAAGCTTTATTAGATGAAGCTAACTCCTTCCTCCAAATGATGGTCCTGTTGAAAATCTTTGTTTTAGGTATCTCTTGGATGGCAGCAACCAGGTAACTTGAGGTGGCCCATCCAATCACCATAATGCATAATGCAAAGAGCAGCAACAATCTGAATTTATAGGAAAGCTGAATAGTCAAATTTATACCCATGTCTTATAATTAGATTAATAAGATGTCCCTCACCACCTCTCATGAGGCAGGGGAAGAAATGGTTAACTTAGAAGAAATTTCACAATCCAATCTTAAGGGGAATTTTAACAGGCGCACCGATAGAAATTCTTTTTCCATGGTTCTGTTCCAATAATTTCTGGAAAAAAAATCACAAAAGATAATTTATTTCAAATAGGCATATGCTAGGTGGTATAGTTCTGGATTGGGAGTTGTTGTGACTTCAAATTCTGCCTCATACATTAGCTGTGATCCTGAACAACTCATGCTCAGTCTCCATTTCTCCAATGACAAAATGAGCTTAATTGCAGTACCTGTTCCAATGGAGTATTTAAAGACTCAATAAAATAATCTTGAAAACCTTAACATATTATATAAATGTTAGCTATTTATTAGTATTTCTAATTTAAAATTATTCTTCCATAAATAAAACCTTTAAAAAAAAACTTTAACGAACAACAGATCTGGTTGAATGAATAAGGTCAATTCGCCAACTACTAGTTTTAGACCAAGCTGATCTTAAGTCATAGAATTTTTTTTTTTTTTGCATTAATATATGAATAGTTAGGAGATAGCATAAGTCCTTTCCCTTCTCACTTCTCACAACACTCCTTTCTCAGGGAAGAGATTCTGAAAAGCTTAGTTATTTCAGTCATGTCTGACTCTTCATGGTCCTATTTGGTTTTTTCTTGACAAAGATACTGGAGTTTACCATAAAGAGGTATGAAAAGTTCAGAGACTTGCCCAAGGTCTCATAGTGAGTAAGAGTCTGAGGCCAGATTTAAACTCAGGAAGACTCCTCTTTCTGACTCCAAGCCTGGCACTCCAAATACTTTGTCACCTAGATATCCCAAGGTGTTACCTTGTACCTATTTTTAAATGGGTTTAATGCTGTGCTCATTCCCTAAGGAATCACCTCTTAAACTTTGATATTCTTAAAGGTAAGCAGTGAAATGCAGTCACTGCGTAGACAGCCAAATAGTGAGTCTATGATTTTCCCTCAGACATGACTACATATTTGGCTCAGGAAAAGAATTTGGGATGGAATAAAGAAGAGACTCTTCTATGCTCAAGTAAATCATAGAAAAACATGGTTGCTTTCAGAGGACAATCAAGTTTATTATCATTAGTTAATGAATTCCCCTATTATCCTCAGATACTGTCCCATGTAACATTCACTTATTCCAAAACATGGCAAATGAGAAGCAACAAGCAGAAACTACAAAGAAAGAAAATTTCACTTTTAATATCACTTTTGATTTTTTTTATAACAAAGAGAATGATGTAAAGATGAATGGGTTTCTTCTCATTAAGGATCTTCAGGCAAAGGGACAATGACAATTTGTTGGGTTATTTTATAATGAAGATTCTTTTCTGGGTATGGAAGATTTTGGTCCCTGTGAAGTCCCTGACTACTTTTAAATTCTGTGATTTTATAGATAGGAAATATATATATATATATATGGAAAATCTCAACATGGCAGAGATCAAAATCCAGAGACTGAATCTGAAAAGTGAACCATGTGGAGTTTTCCCAGTGGCAACATAAAGGACTGAATGGATATTGTAAGACTGGGATGAAGTCAGTGACAAGACTACAACCTAGCTTTAATTAAGTACATGAAGTTAGAGTATAAATATGAGAAAATACACAAGAAATTGATTAAAAGTAACAGGGTTTGGGGTTTTTTGTTTTTTTTTTTTTGGTAATAAGAAAAACAAGAAATTCTGGTTCTACCACTTGTTATTTGTATGTCATTGGGCAAGTTACTTATTCTCTCTAGGTCTCAATTTTTTTATCCATAAATGAGGAAGGTAGGAAAGATGACTTATACGGTCTCTTATCTTCTGGTCAAGAGACGTGTCTCAGGGAGACCAATCAGAAGTCTTTTGAAATAGTCTGAGTCCTCGCCTCTAGGTGAGGATAATCAAAAGTTTGGAAACCAGCAGGAACTTTCCACCCCAAAACAATGTTGCTATAAAATGAATGGTGACTACAAAGGTTAGCCCACAAATGTGGGTTAACACAGAATATAGTCAAACTATAATAATAATAATAATAATAATAATAATAATAATAATAATAATAAGGTCCTGAAGTACAGGCCTATACAGTGATGGAAATATCATAGGATTATAATTTAGACCTGAAAGAGTCCATCTGGTCCATTAAGTCAAATCCCTAAATTTTACCTATGAGTAAACTGAGACCCAGAGAAGTTATTTCTTGCTTATCAAACACCAGTGAAGGTCTCCAGGTAACTCTCAACTTTCTATGAAGTTTGGAACACATGGAACATAATGCCATACTCAAGATAAGATGATCATTGGGGCAGCCAGAATAGAGAACTGGCTCTGGAGTTAGGAGGACCTGTAGGAGTTCAAATGTAGCCTCAGACACTTAATACTAACTTAGCTGTGTGACCATGGGCAAGTCACTTAACCCATCTGCCTTGCAAAAAGAAAAAAAAATGATCACCTGAAATCTCATCTTCAAGTTCAGTGACTCAATTTATTTACACAAAATACCTTCTCAATTTCTCAGTGGCCTTCTCCCCTATGATTGGAAGGTTAAAGGGTGGAACCCTAATCTCCTCCCAAAGCTTTATTATATAGAGGCCTTTAAACCTTTAAAACTTTCCAATAATTTTCTACTTTACATCAGTAACTCTGGTTGGACTCCATGAAACATCAAACCCTTTGCCCCCCACTCCCTTTTTTAACTTTCTTTTGTGTGTAGATGGCTTTGAATCTTGAGTTCAAATTTGACCTCAGAAACTTACTAGCTGAGCAAGTCACTTCACCTGTTTGCCTCAGTTTTCTCATCTGTAAATCAAATGGAAGAATGGGAAAAACTCTCCAGTATCTTTTGCCAAGAAAACTCCAAATGCAGACACAAAGAGTCAGAAACAATTGAACAATATCTCAGATATATAAGCTTTGTCTATCTTTTTCTTATTTCTCAGTATCCCCAGTGATTAGTTCATGGCCTAGCACATAGTAGATAGTTGTTCATTCCCTATAGACCAACTATCCGAGGAGGAGTTTTTTTTTTTTTGGCAAAAATACTGGAGTGGTTTGACATTTCCTTCTCCAGTACCATGCAGACAAAAAAATTTGAGGTGACATTTGAACTCTGTTTTTTGTGACTTCAGAGTTCTATCCACTATAAGCACTTAATTGAATTGAAGGGTCTGAGATGAAATATGAACCAAAAAAAGAGGAAAGAAGAGGTTTTTCTCTCTAATTTTTGAGAAGTACCTTTCCAGTCCTATTCACATTTGATACAATCTAGGTTCCTGCCAAATTGGACTAACTGGTTCCAATTTAGTCCCAGCCTTTCTTAAATCCTTTTGTTACATTTTCATACCTGGAACAGTCAATCTCTCTGTGGCTACTAAAAATCCTTTCCTTCTTTCAAGGCCCAGTCTGTATCCCCTCCTTCCCAGAGCACAACTAGAAGCAACAGCCCAGCCTCCTGGAACCTGGAATCTGTCCATCTACCCTGTTTGACCTTTCCATGCATTTAATCACATTCAAACTTTCATCATAGTTAACATATACAATCCTCATCCTTTCTACATTGTATTCTTTGGATTCCCAGGACCTAGGACAAAATCACTCAGATTCAACTGGATTTGTGATCTCTTTGATTTGGAAGCTTCTCCCTCCAATAATGCAGATCCTAAGCCCATCCTTCGAGATTCCAGTTCATGCCATCACCTAAATTATTCATAAAGGGTCCACTCAGTGCACTAGAGGACTTTCTCAAATTGTCCTGACATCGGAAGGATACCAGTGATCTCTCTGCCTATCTTCATCTGCCTATCTCTTCATCATGAGCAGTCAATCTTTCAACTCTTATATAATTCCTCAGTGATGTTTCTTACTCTTGTTGACCTATTAGTTATATGTTACAATTTATTCGCAGCCCCCAATACCTTCTGGATGATACTCCTTTTTAGTACTGCTGCACACCATGTCTTGCTACCAAAGGGCAACATCAATAGAATGACTTTATTGAAGAGATGGGGCCTTAAGAGAAGACTTTGATGCAAACTGAGAAAGGTAGAACCAGGAAAATAATTCACACCAAGACTATAGCAATGACAGCAAAACAAGTGAAATTCAATGCAGTTACAAGAACAATTTATACACTGGAAAGGAAAGGAAAGGAAAACAAGTTTAAAAGACTGTAAACACTCTATTGCAATTATCAACTACAACCCCATTAAGTTTTAGATGGGAGAAGGTTAAGAATTAAGAAACCTCTTGATAGGGTGGAAAGAAGAGAGGTCAAAGCTGGCTTGAAGCTTAAACATGAAAAAAGCTAAGTTCTTGGCAACTGGTCCCATCACTTTCTGGAAAAAAAAAAGAGGGAGAAGAAATGAAAGCAGTGTCAGATTTCATATTCTTGGGCTCAAAAATCACTGCAGATGGTGACTGAAGTCATGAAATTAAAAAAATGATTTCTCCTTGGAAAGAAAACTATGGCCAATCTAAAGAGTACTAAAAAAAAAAGTTGAGAATCACCTTACCAACAAAGGTCTGTATAATCAAAGCTACTGTTTTTCCAGTAGCAAGACATAGCTGAGAGAGTTGAAACACAAGAAAAGCTAGGCACCATAGAATCAGTGCTTTCAGACTGTGGTATTGGAGAGGGCCTTGGAGAGGCCTTTGGAAAGCAAGTAAATCAAATCAGTCCATACTTAAAGAAATTAATTCAGGCTATCCTCTGATAAGTAAAATACTGAAACTAAAGCTAAAATACTTTGGCCACATAATGAAAAGATGAGACTTCTTGGAAGAGATCCTGACATTGAGAAAGATTGAAGGCAAGATGAAAAGGGGACAGCAAAGCATGAAACAGATAGTATCGTGAAAACAATGAACATGAGATACAATGAACAAGAGAGAGTAGAGGACCTGGTATGGAAGAATTGGACATTACTAAACAACAATATCCTCAAAGATGATAATGAATCATGCTTCCCATCTATTCACTGTGGTGAAAGACAGAGAAAAAAGGAGAATGTGATGGTGATGCTGCCAAAAAAGAAAGAAAATATCATCAATGAAATATTTCTAAATGCATAGAAGAAAATATAAAGAGGATTAAAGAATAGCATGAGCAGGAGAATTTAGAAATTAACATGCTCAATTTGCTAGTGACTTTTTTTAAAAAGAGATGCATAACTTCAAAAACAATCCTCTTTTTCTATTCTTTTGTAATGGAAATCTTCATGTTTACTGATGTCTATTATAATGATTAGAAAAAAATTTAGATGAGACAATGTATGGAATTATTTTGACCTACTCTGGTCACAAAGAAATGATATTAGAAGAAAATAAAAACAACTCGAGTTTCTACCTCATACCCATCATCTGATGGCAAAGATGACAAAAAGTAAAAATGATAATTATTAGAAGACAGGCACATTAGTGCATTATTGGCAGAATCAGGAACTGGTATAAGCACTGTGGAAAGCAATTTAGTACTATACAAAAAAAAAATAGCAAAAATGGAGGATACTCTCTGACCCAATAATCCTACTACTGGGAATAACTCCTCTTAGAACTGACTCCCAAGGTCTTTGGCTCTCATAGGTGACTTTTCACTTTATCTTGCTCTAAATTAGACCACCAGGCATCTCCTAGGCCATCTTCAAACTCTTGGCTCACCCCCTTTTAATTCTGGCCTCCCTAATATGGGTTGTCTTCCACTATTAAACCATAAATTTCTTGAAGACAGTCACTGTCTTGTTTGCATGCCTTAGTAGTGTCAAACAAATAAGTGTTTAATAAAAGTTTTTTTTTCATTATTCTTCCTCCCTTGGGTCAAACTCATATTTCATTTGTGCTGTTTGTTCAAGAAATATGTACAGATGAACAAACTCTACAGCTTATCCATTCAATATATATCAGTCAGACATTTCTTCTGTTTAGTCTTTTCTGTGTAGATGGGTCAAGTATCCATTGATGCCCCCTGCCAAAAATCTACTCCCAGACCAGATCTATCCCTCAAATACTCAAAAATGACCCACCCACTTTCCAGCCTCAAGCAAATACTCCCCCCCCACCATGATTTTCATTGCACCTTATTCTTCAATTTTACAATCTTAAAATTACTCAGACAGGAAGCCTTCTGGGTTGCTGGTAGATTATTCCTACATTTCATACGCTTTGTAAAATAACTGAATGTCAGAGCTGGAAGGAGCTGAGAGGAAAGGTAAAAAAACTGAGGGCCATAACCTGGCATGTGCTGGCAAATGTTTGATAACTAGTTCTCTAGGGCTTTGCAAGATTTCCCAGAGGAAAATGCTCATATTGATAATTTAATAATCAGCTACATATAAGCTGGTTTGAACTCCTGCATGTTCCTTTGAGAGTGGTATTTGGATTTATTAAAGAAAAGCCTGGAAAGACTCCTATGAATTGTTGTTGAGTGAGTTGAGCAGAACCAGAAGAACATTATACCCATTAACAACAACATGGGGTGATGATCAACTATGATGGACTTGCTCACTCCATCAGTTCAATAATCAGGGACAATTTTAGGAGATCTGTGATGGAGAATACCATCTGTATCCAGAGAAGAAACTGTGGAGTTTAAATGAAGACCAAAGCTTATTATCTTCAAGTTTTAAAAGTTGTCTTATGTATTATATAATTTTGCTATCTCTAATGTCTTCTTTCTTCCTTTTGGATATGATTCTTCTCTCACAGCACATTCAAATGCAGTCTATGCTTATCATGGATGCGAATGTAAAGCCTTTATGAGATAGATAAGACTTTGGTTGGGAGGGGAAGGGAGTCAGAAAAATTGCAAAACTCAAAACCTTGCCAAAAAGTGGTTAGTAGAAAGCTCCATTGTATGTAACTGGAAAACAAATAAAATCTTTAGGTTAAAAAAAAGATTAACAGAGCACTTTACTCATAAAAATTCTATAAGGCAGGTAGTACCAAATAATTCTTATTCCTATCATATAGTTTAAAGATAAGGTTCAGAGATGTGAAAGAAGCTGCCAGAGGTCATATAACTAGTTTTGGAACTCATATTTTAATATAGGTCTCCTGCCACCTCAACTTTTAATAATACACTATTATTGACATTTGTGATAATCAAATGTGAATAATTTTCCTTATGTTTTACATGTGCTGATCTACATACATGTTAAATTATCCTCAAAAAAACATATGAACCTTAAAAACAGAGAAGGCAGCTAGGTGAGGGAGTGGATAGAACACCTGCCCTAGGGTCAGAAGGACCTGAGTTCAAATTTGGCCTCAGACATTTAATTGCCTAGTTGTGTGACTTGGGCAAGTTACTTAACATCATAGCCTTAAATACAATTTTAAAAAGAAAGAAAACCAGAAGGCTTCATTTTTTTGTTTCTATCTCCTGTGCCTGGCATATATGCTTAATAAATTCTTGGTGAATGAATGAAAGTGATTTTTCCCTCTTCTTAACCCATGCAACAGGGTTTTTGTTGTAGTCATCTTAATAGTCTCTTTTCTGATAAACTAGCCCAATAAGCTCTTTGCCCAATGTGAGAGAGGGAAGAAGTCATCAAAGTTATGAATTACAGTTGTGTCCATCACCTCAAAGAAGAAATAACTGAAAAATGAGAACCCAATTTACTTTTAAAGCTCACTGGAGACAAGCCCTTTTCTCTACCTCTCTTCATTCTCTCATCCCCTAGCCAAAAAAACCCAAAAAACTTGTACACAGTAGACTCAAACTTTTTTTGTAAAGAAAGAACAAAAATGAAATTCTCATTGTTTACATAGGGATCTCCATGGAAACCGGCAAACCAACAGCTGAAACTAATGAACTTAAACCGCTCCCTAGCCAGATCGCACGCGGCCTCGGGGCGCAGAAAGTGGGGACCACTTGGAAGGCCGGGAAGTGGCTTCCAGCTTGCACTAGATGGGCTCACGGCTGTCCAGGGTCAGCCTCAAGGATCACTCGGCCTAGGCAACCCACCAGGGGCCGGGCGTGCGGGCCAGTCAGTAATTCAAGCACCCTTCACCAAGTGTCTATGGCGTCCACAAGGCTGCAGAGATATTCAGGAAGATACTGTAACTACTACGGGTTCTCTTAAGTCTAGAAACAAGAAATCTAGGTAAGGAGGGCGGACTACGGGGCAGCACGTGCCGCTGCCCATGGCAGCGCCAGGCCACCTGTCCAACCACACCTCGTAGCAAATGCTTGGCCTCCAACAACCCACTCTGCTCCCTTCCCCCAAGTCTCTGCCTCCCGGCCCCTGTCGCGTACCCCAAACTGTGAAAGTCCATCGCCTTGCAGGTTCAACTCAAAAGGTAAACTCTCTAGACGGCGGCCCCGATTTAACCCTTTTGGGGGGGGGGTGTCTTTTAGTTAGCAATGGCAAAAGCTAAAAACGACACCTTAGTCTCCACTTCCTTCCAACTCTGAAGGGGGCCACCCCGGGCAGGGGCGCAGGCTCCCATTCATCCCGTCCCGGGCGGTCCCCCGGCAGCCTAAGCCTTTCCCGAAGCCCGGGGGCCCCGTTCGTCCGAGCGGGCTGCAAAGGCGCTCCCTGGCCTCCCCGGGGGCCGCGCAAAGGCGTGAGGAAAGCCGGGCCGCGAGGGAGCTGGGGGGCCGGGGAGGGGGCAGGGCGCGCAATGGCGCCCCAGGGATGTCCGCCAAGGCTCCGGCGCCTCCCCGCGCTCTCGGCCTTCGGCGTCCTCCGCGGCCCCCCCCCGCCCCCTCCGCCTCCCCAACTCGGCCCGCAGGGGCGCCCCGGCCCCGGGCCTCCGCCCCGGCCCCGCACCTGGTCCCAGCCCCGGCGCAGCATCCCTCCCCCGGCCCACCCTCGGCGCCGAGCCCCCGCCAGAGCGGCCTCCCGCCCCGCTCTCCCGGGCGCCCGCTGGCCCCGGCCCCGAGCCCGCCGCTGCCCCCGGCCCCGAGCCCGCCGCTGCCCCCGGCCCCGAGCCCGCCGCTGCCCCCGGCCCCGAGCCCGCCGCTGCCCCCGGCCCCGAGCCCGCCGCTGCCCCCGGCCCCGAGCCCGCCGCTGCCCCCCGGCCCCGAGCCCGCCGCTGCCCCCGGCCCGGAGCGCAGCGGGAGAAGCGCACTCACCGGGCGGAGGCTGAGCCGAGCAGCGCCGGGGGGACGCGGCAGGAGGGGCCGCCCCGCCCGGGACCCGCCCCCGGCCCCGTCAGGCCGCGCCTCCCCCTCCTTCCTCCTCTCCTCCTCTCCTCCCCTCCTCCTCCTCTCCTCTCCTCCTCCTCTCCTCCTCTCCTCCCCTCCTCCTCCCCTCCCTCTCCTCCTCCTCCTGTCCTCCTCTCCTCTCCTCCTCCTGTCCTCCTTCCCTGTCCTCCTCTCCTCTCCTCCCCTCCTCCTCTCCCTCCTCTCTTCCTCTCCCTGTCCTCCTCCGCTCCTCCTCTCCTGTCCTCCTCTCCTCCTCCTCTCCCCTCCTCCTTCCTCTCCTCCTCTCCTGTCCTCTCTCCTCCTCCTCTCCTCCTCCCTCCCTCTCCTCCTCCTCTCTCTCCTCCTCCTCTCCTCCTCCCTCCTCTCCTCCTCCTCTCCTCCTCCTCTCCTGTCCTCCTCTCCTCCTCTCTCCTCCTCCTCCTCCTCTCCTCCTCTCCTCCTCCTCTCCTCCTCCTCTCCTCCTCTCCTCCTCTCCTCCTCCTCTCCTGTCCTCCTCCTCTCCTCCTCCTCTCCTCCCCTCCTCCTCCTCTCCTCCTCTCCTCCTCCTCTCCTCCTCCTCCTCCTCCTCCCTCCTCTCCTCCTCCTCTCCTCCCTCCTCCTCTCCTCCTCCTCTCTCCTCCTCCTCTCCTCCTCCTCTCCTCCCCTCCTCCTCCTCTCCTCTCCTCTCTCCTCCTCTCCTCCTCCTCCTCCTCCTCTCCTCCTCTCCTCCTCCTCTCCTGTCCTCCTCTCCTGTCCTCCTCTCCTCCTCCTCCTCTCCTCCTCCTCCTCCTCTCCTGTCCTCCTCCCTCCTCCTCCTCTCCTCCTCTCCTCTGTCCTCCTCTCCTGTCCTCCTCCCTCCTCCTCCTCTCCTCCCCTCCTCCTCCCTCCTCCTCTCCTCCTCCTCTCCCCTCCTCCTCCTCCTCCTCTCCTCCTCCTCTCCTGTCCTCCTCTCCTGTCCTCCCTCTCCTCCTCCTCCTCCTCTCCTCCTCCTCTCCCCCTCCTTCCTCCTCCTCTCCTCTCCTCCTCCTCCTCCTCCTCCTCCTCTCCTCCTCCTCCCCCCTCCTCCTCCTCTCCTCCCCTCCTCCTCTCCTCTCCCTCTCCTCCTCCCCCTCCTCCTCCTCCCCTCTCCTCCCTCTCCTCCTCCTCTCCTCTCCTCCCCTCTCCTCCCCTCCTCCTCTCCTCTCTCTCTCCTCTCCTCTCCCCTCCCCTCTCCTCCTCTCTCCTCCTCTCCACCTCCTCCTTCCCTCCACCTCCCCTCCTCTTCTTCCTCCTCCTCCTGCCACTGCTCCTCCAAGTCTGACCGGGTGAGGGATGGAGGGCACTGGTCCAGGGCCCAGGAGGCAGGCCGCCAGGAGGGGCAACTGCAGCACCCTCCTTGGAGCAATACCTGGGCACCGGCAGACTCGACAGTCACT